>NW_024070195.1:40399954-40579602 GCF_014754425.2 Oryx dammah
GGCTGGGAAGTGCAGGCTGCTGCTGGCTGGCTGGGAAGTGCAGGCTGTGACCTCCCAGTTAAGTAAAGTACAGGCTGCGACCTCCCAGTTAAGTGAAGTACAGGCTGCGACCTCCCAGTTAAGTGAAGTGCATGCTCCCAGTTGGCAAGCCTGCAGAAGCCATTAAATTTGGAAAATCAAACTGAAATGGAGCCAAATAACCCATGACTTCTCCAAAAAATAGCTATAGAATAATTAATTGGAAACCACATGCAATCAAAACACTGTAGACACAAACTTTACAATTTACACCCAAACTCACTAGAAATTGTTCACAAACACATTTAAAATGCAAAAGGATAAAAACTGTTAGATGAAAACGTAGAAGGAAGTCTACGTAAACTTGGGCGTGGTGAATTTTAACACCTAACCTCAACAGCCTATTCACAAAAGAAATAAAATTTTGAATATGGACTTTAACATTTTTAAACTTTATGAAATATTCAGAAAACCGAAAGACAAGTCATAAATTGGGAGAAAAAAATATTTGCAAAATGCATATCTGATAAAGAATTTGTACAACTATAAAGCAAACACCTTCATTACAAATGAATGAAGATTTGAACAGACACCTGGCCAGAAAAGATATACAGACAATAAGTGGACAAAATATGATCAGCATGGTATATACCATTAGAGAATGGCAAATTAAAACAACAAGACAGGGGTTTCCCTGGTGGCTCAGCGGTCAAGAATCTGCCTGCCAATGCAGGGGATATGGGTTCAAGGCCTGGTCTGGGATGATCCCACAGGCTGTAGAGCAACTAAGTCTGTGTCCTGCAACTACTGAGCCTGTGCTTCAGAACGAGAGCAGCGACTGCAATGAGAAGCTCACACACCACAGCTAGAGAGTAGCTCCTGCTGCTGCTGCTGCTGCTGCTGCTGCTGCTGCTGAGTCGCTTCAGTCGTGTCCGAATCTGTGCGACCCCACAGACGCCCCTGCTTGCTGCAAATAGAGAAAAGCTCACGCAGCCACGAAGACCCAGCACAGCAAAAAAAAAAGACACAACAATCTTAAAAACAACAAGACAGCCCACCCCTACTAGGGCTGCTAACCTCCTCCCAAAATGACAAGACCGATAACTGGAGGAGGAGGAACAGCAGCAGCGCTCCTTCGCTGCGGATGGGACTCGCATCCAGCCTCTTGAGACACAGGGTGGCAGTATCTTCCAAAGCCAAACAGGTCTCACACCTTGAGAGCCACCCTTCACGCATCCAGTAATCATACAACAGCTTTGAAAAGCTGTATCCAAACAAAAACAAGGATGCTATTACGCACAGAACCTCTTCTCATGTCTGAATCTTACAGCAATCAGGATGTCTTCAGGAGATAATACATAAGCAAATTGGGGTTCCTCCATGTGAAGGAGAGCAGAATATGATACCCGAAATATGGAATTTCAAGAGAACCTAAAGAGAGCTAAACCATTTTTTAAAAAGAAAATCCATGTTGGAGTTTCACACTTACCAACCTCCAATGATAGCACACGGCAATACTGAATAAGACACTGTGATACTGGCATGAAGATACACATGCAGATGAATGGAACGGCACAGAGGTCCCAGAGATAAACCCATTTGTCTCTGATGAATGGATGTCAGACTACAGTCAACAGCAATAAAGATGGGGGGAAATGGGGGACTTCCCTGGCTGTCCAGCGGTGAAAACTCTGCACTTCCACCGTAGGGCCATGAGTTTGATCCCTGGTCAGGGAACTAAGATCCTGCATGCCACACAGCCAAAAAAAAAAAAAAAAAAGAAAAAAGAAAAAGAAAAAAAATGGGGGAAATGGTGTTTTCCACAAATGGTGCTAAGTGATTGGCTATTCACAGCAGAGGAATGAAACTGGACTCTTACTTCATACCACACACCAAAAGTATCTCTAAACACACAGAAGTCTTAAACGTAAAAAGTAAAATTTCACTTAGTCCCTTGTATCCATGGGTTCCACGTCAATGGATTTAACTAATGCCAGGATAAGGCAATGGCACCCCACTCCAGTACTCTTGCCTGGAAAATCCCATGGGCAGAGGAGCCTGGTAGGCTGCAGTCCATGGGGTCGCGAAGAGTCAGACACAACTGAGCGACTTCACTTTGGCTTTTCATTTTCATGCATTGGAGAAGGAAATGGCAACCCACTCCAGTATTCTTGCCTAGAGAATCCCAGGGATGGGGGAGCCTGGTGGGCTGCCATCCATGGGGTCACACAGAGTTGGACATGACTAAAGCGACTTAGCAGCAGCAGCAGCAGAGCAAAAAATATTTTTTAAAAAATCAAAAAAGTTTCAAAAGGAAAAACTTAAATTTACCACATACCAGCAACTATTTACATAGCATTTACTTGTTTTACAACACTTATATAGCATTTATATTGCATTAGTTCTTAAACATAGTCTAGGAATGATTCAAAGTATACAGGAAGATGTGCCTAGGTTATTTGTAAAACTTGATTATTTTATATAAGAGATTTGAGCATCTATAGATTTTGGTATCTGCAGGGTGTCCTGGAGCCAATCCCTCACAGATGCTGAAGGAAAACTGTGTAAAATCTCCAATAAGACATGGGGATAAATCTTCAGAATCTTGGATTTAGCAATGGTTTCTTCAATGTGACAGCAAAGCACCAGCAACCAAAGGAAAACAGCTTTCCTCAAAATCAAAAACCTTTTTTGCATCAAAAAATGCAATTTAGAAAGTGGAATGACAGCTCACAGAATGGAGGAAAATAATTCCACATTATGTATCTGATGAGTCTTTATCCAGTGTGTATCAAGGACTTTTATAACTCATCCACAAAGACAACCCAGTTTTAAATATAGACAAAGGACTTAAATAGACTCTTCTCCATACAAGACATGCAAATGGTCAACAAGCAGATGAAAAGATATGATGGAAATCCTACTTACAATCACAATGCAATAACTCCTTCACCCATGTTAAAATGAGTATAGTCAAGAAAATTAAAAATAACATACATTGGCAACAATGCAGACACACTGGAGCTTTTAAACCTTATTGTGGAAATGGAAAACGATGCAACCTGTGTTTATGAATATGCAACTGCCATATGGCCCAACAGCTCCACCCCTGGATGTAGAACCCAAAGAACTGAAAACAGATGTAGCATCTATTGAAAGCAGCGTTGTTCACAGTAGCCAAGAGAGATCAACAACGCTAATGTCCACCAATGGTTAAATGGATAAGCGATACGAGGGCTGAGCCATATTATTCTGCCAGAAAAAGAAGCAAGTGAAATGACATCACCTCAGTCGAAAATAGCATGGCAGTTTCTCAAAAACTTCAACATAGAATTAACATATGCTCCATCAACTCCACATGAGGGTATATACCTAAAAGACTGAAAGTAGGAAATGATATGGGTACACCCACCTTCGTAGCAATATTAATCACAATAGCAAAAGGTGGAAGTGATCCAAGTGCCCATCAATCAATAAATGTGGTATACACAAAAAGCACTGAAAATTCAGTCTTAAAAACTAAGGAAATTCTGACACAAGCTATAACATATATGAAAAACGATATGATTCCACTTAAACAAGGTATCCAGAGAAGTCAAATTCAAAGACAGAAAGCAGAATGCAGTTGCCGGGGGCTGAGGGGAATTAGTATCTGATGGCTACAGAGTTACATTGGTGAAAATGGAAAAGATCTGAGCGTGGATGGTGAGGAAATTTGTACCACAGTGTGAATGTGGTTAATGCCATGGAAGGGTGTACTTAAAGTGGTTTAAAGGGTAAATGTTAGTACATTTAATCACAATAAGAAATGAAGTACCATACAGAAAAGGCCACCCAGATCTTACTTATTTTGTGCACTTTCAATCCATCAAGGCTGCGATAATGAGGGAAAAGTCTCATCATGGTTCCAGAAGAACAAACAGGATCAGAATGAAAAGAGACATTTCCCGAGAGCTGGGGCAGCTGGTGAAAGTTGAAGTGGGCCTGAAGATTGGATCACAGTGTGGAAACCACAATAATTTCCTTACGTGAAGGCCTCGTGCTGGTGCCCTGGAAGACTGTCCTCATTCTGGGTAAGGCACACCGGCGTGTTTTGTGTGCGGTGGCAAGAGTCAGTACTTTGTACTGCCACTGAAGATTTCCTGTACATTTGAAATTACTGGTGGATAAATTACCTTTCAAAACAATCGTGTCAATGAAAGGACACAAAACAACATGCTTTGCAATAGAGGCCAAGGCCTGCCCAGATCCTGCTCACCCAAAATGATGACGCAATTTACCTTTATATGATTTCACATATTTTAAAAGGGCACTGTGGGAAGATTATACTAGTAGTCACTGTGTCTTGGGTGTTGTGGATGACCGAGATGTGGTAGAAACAGTGGGATTTCTAATTCCAGCTTTCCACATCAAATCACCAAAAAAAATCTGTTAGGACCAATAAATGAATTCAGTAAAGCTGCAGGATACAAAATCAGTATATAAACATCACTTGTAGTGTTTCTACACACTAACAATGACCTATCCGAGACAGAAATCCAGAAAACAATCCCATTTACAAAAACATCAAAAGAACCAACAAAGGAATAAATTTAACCCAAGATGTGAAAGAGCTGCACGTTGAAAACCTGAAGACATCGATGAAGAAATTTGAAGACACAAATAAATGAAAGATATTCTGTGCTCATGAATGGGAAGAATTAGTAATGCTAAAATGTCTATTCTACCCAAAACAGTATGCACATTCAATACAATTCCCATCAAAATTCCAATGGATTTTTTCACAGAAGCTGAACAAACAATCCTGACATTTGCACAGAACCATGCTGCTGCTGTTGCTGCTGCTAAGTCGCGTCAGTTGTGTCCGACTCTGTGCGAACCCACAGACGGCAGCCCGCCAGGCTCCGCCGTCCCTGGGATTCTCCAGACAAGAACACTGGAGTGGGTTGCCATTTCCTTCTCCAATGCATGAAAGTGAAAAGTCAAAGTGAAGTCGCTCAGTCGTGTCCGACTCTTTGCGACCCCATGGACTGCAGCCTACCAGGCTCCTCCGCCCATGGGATTTTCCAAGCAAGAGTACTCGAGTGGGGTGCCATCGCCTTCTCCATCCGGCCTGGAACCATAAAGGACCCCAAACAGCCAAAACGATCTTGAGAAAGGAGAACAGCAGCTGGAGGAAACTCATGCATTGACTTGAAACCACACCCTGGAAATGGCACAAAGAGAAGCACACGGGCCAGAGGAATAGAGACCCCGGGAGAGGATGAGTGTGTTGGTGTCTTGGGGACATCTGGAGGAGTTCATGACAGTGGGAACACAATCTGTCCATCTTTTCCCTCCTTGGTAGAAATTGCCATGTGACATGAGCCTCTCTAAGAATCCTCCCTGAATTGGCACCTGAAGGGATCAGAGCTGAGATTCAAGTTGTCTTCACAGACAATAACACAAGTGTCACTTCAACAAGATAAATTTAGATGCTATCATCGGGAATTCCCTGGCAGTCCAGTGGTTAGGACAGTGCTTTCACTGACAGGAGTGGGGGTTCAATCCCTGGTCAGGGAACTAAGATCTCATAAGCCCCTTGGCACAGCTAGAAGAAAAAACATGTTATTATAGCCCTCTGTTCCAAACATGAAGAGGGGGAATGTCAGCAGGGCAGGGGCCTAGTGTTTAGAGCTGTCTGATCTGACTGGACCTGTTCATTTGCCCTCAACCGGCCTCATACCCATTTGAGTTATTGGCGATGACCAAGCTGAATCCAGACTTGCCAGTAGGAAGGACACCGATGGAAACTTTCCTATTGCCTGTCTTTTGATTTCTCTGCATCTGCTGGTCAGTAGGCTGTGTCACTTCCTATGGCGCCTGGGTATCAGATTTTTAATATGGTTATCACCAATTATGAGGACGAACAGAAATCAGCTATCCCATGAAATCTCTCTGAAACTGGAGGACAGTCACTTTATTTTCCTCGTTTAAGAAGTCAGTTAGTTGCTACTCATTACTAACTAGCCCTGTTTTACCATCACACGAGGCAGTCAACTGAGATCTACCCATATTTGTATTTATACTGGTTCTACTTCAAAGAGCCTCCTGGATCAATCAAACATGTGAGCAATGTCACCTCAGTGTGGAAATACTGGAAAGGCAGAATAAATTCAGTTTAGTTATAAATCATTTCTTATAGGGTAAAGGTCTTCATGGTAAAGGCCAATATTTGTCACCTAGTTAGAATAAATATGTAATACCAATCTGATCTCATCTGATCTCAAAATTGTGCTTGCTATATACACACATACCAACACACACACACTGGCGTGGACTCAGACATGTGCACATGGTCAGACGGGCCCTCGCTAAAGTTGTTAATAGCTCAAGTTACCAAGGGCTTCCCTGGTGGGTCAGCTGGTAAAGAATCCACCTGCAATGCGGGAGATCTGGGCTCGATCCCTGGGTTGGGAAGAGCCCCTGGAGAAGGGAAAGGCTGCCCATTCCAGTATTCTGGCCTAGAGAATTCCTGGACTATAGGGTCTATGGGGTCCCAAAGAATTGGACATGACTGAGTGCTTTTCACTTTCACTTTGAAGCCAGTGAACCCCACAATTATGAGCTAACGGTGTGGAAGGAGCTACATCTGGGTTCAAATCCTGCCTCTGGCTGTGTGACGGGCACTTCACCTCCCTGCACGGCTTTCCTCTGCTATTGAACAGCATCCACAACAGAAGGGTTAATGTGAGGATCAGGTGGAATAGTGCCCGCTAAACTGGTGCTTCTCAAACTCCAGAGTACACATGAATCACCAAACTTCCTGGGAATCGTGTTACGAGGCTGATGCCGACTGAGATTCTCAAGTGGGGCTTGATGTTCTAAGTTCCTAGGTTATGCCGCTGGTCCACGGGACCAGACTTTGCATTGCAAGGCACAAACTGAAACTTCACAAAAGGGAAACCAAAACCACGATCCAGTGGTCCTGCCAGTCAAGGAGGAGAAGCAAGCTGAGCAAGGATTGTTTTTGGTGCTCAGTGTGAGCTTGGCATGAACTCAGTTCCCCTCGATGTGGAGACGATAACACGTAGGCTTCATTCTGCCCCCTCCTTAGCCTTAGCATGACTCAACTTCCCTTCTTCCGCCCAGGGTCATCCAGGGGCCATGGGAACCCACACAGACGGGGAGTCTCATATCTGGCAGAGACCTGGCAAATCTCCCCCGCAGCCACCTAGGCCTTCAAATCCTTGCTGGGCTGCTAGTGGTGGATGTAGTGTGGAGAGCAACTGTTCCTGGGGTCCTTGTTCAAGGCGGTAGACTCTATAGCTACCTGGAAGGAGAGAGAGGCAAATAAGTGGCCTTAAAGTGAATGCATCTTACAGGAATTACAATCAGCTCTGAGAGACACACGCGGCCTGATGGGAGGAAAAGCAGCATTTTACACACCTGCCGATAATAAACGGAGTTAGAGAAGAAATTCATTATACCTTTAAAAACTAGTTACTAGATCATACATTGTAAAGCAATTTTCCTCCAGTTAAAAAAAAAAGTTACTAGGGAATTATCTGACAATCCAGTGGTTAGGACTCAGTGCTTTGACTGCTGTGGGCCTGGGTTCAATCCCTAGTCAGGGAACTAAGATCCTGCAAGCCCTGCTGCTGCTGCTGCTGCTAAGTCACTTCAGTCGTGTCCAACTCTGTGCGACCCCATAGACGGCAGCCCACCAGGCTCCCCCGTCCCTGAGAGTCTCCAGGCAAGAACACTGGAGTGGGTTGCCATTTCCTTATCCAATGCATGAAAGTGAAAAGTCAAAGTGAAGTCGCTTAGTTGTGTCCGACTCTTTGTGACCCCATGGACTGCGGCCCACCAGGCTCCTCCGTCCATGAGATTTTCCAGGCAAGATTACTGGAGTGGGGTGCCATTACCTTCTCCAGCAAGCCATGAGGCCTGGCCAAAAAACCAAAAGCGAGCAAACAGAACACAACCAGTCACTAATTTAGTTACTGATCTGCTTGAGGTCACCTCTGTCATCTTCAATCTCCCTCTCCCCCCACGCCCACTCATCTCTGTATCCAAAATAGAACTCGAGGTTTATGTTCAGGTCAGAAAGCCCAGCCGCTGCTGATCAACAGCATCATCAGGCAGCAGAGCTAAGGGCAGAATATTGTAATTCACTAAGTCTTCTGTGCTCTCCAGGCAGGATGATTCCATCGCTGAGGCCTAGATAAAAACCCCCTTAAAACTCAATTCTGTGTTAAAGATGTGGTCTGTATATCAAAGCCATTGTTACTCTCACGAGTAGCCACTTGCAGAGAGATAAGGTGAAGTGGTTATAAAATTTCTGCCAGAAGTAGCTCTGTGAATGGCTCCATTTATGTAAAAACTCATGCCCATGCTGGAGAAGATGCCTGAATGCTACGGCATTGTCTGTGGCAAGTGGGGAAGAGAAACCTCTGGCCACCAAGCCGTCATTATCCTTTAATTTCTTAAATTTTTTCTGACCCCGAATATTATCATCATCTAAATAAAAGTTGACTCACTGGACACTTCTTAACAACAACAAAATGCCCAAGCCTTGAGGAGTGTTGCTAAAACAGAAAGGCATGTTTCTTCTGATTTTTAACATCACCATTTCAATAAAAGTTATCCCAACAAACATAGCTCCAAAGAAAAGCTTACGTTTGGGGGTGGCAAGTGGGGAGAGAAGATTGAGGTCTGGAGGTGCAGTGGGGAGGAGGGCCTTCTGGTCTGAGGGGTCAGCGACAGTGTGGGGTGCAGGGCAGGCTGCAGAGGCCCATCCCTGGTGAGGGCAAAGGGGTCCCTGAAGCTCGTGCTGGGGTCAGCCCGGCTCACTCAGACAGGGAAGCAGATCAGGACTGGGGGTGAGACCCTGAGAAGGTGAGGAGAGAGCCCTTAGGGAGAGGGTGGTCTCCTTCTCATTGGTTCTGGGTCTGACCAATGAGGAAGGCAGGCAGAAACTCCCAGCAGAAAAACCTGCACATAACCTGTTTCATGCGGTAAGTGATGCTCTGAGAATAAAAAACTATCTGAAGCCCGTCCACAGGGAGCCTTCAGGTGTTCACCCAACAGACTCTCCTGAGAGGCACAGTCCTAGGTCCTGTGCTGGGGGCTCCGCTGCACCCCGTCACAGGATCCTGGCTGGCCTCTGACAGCCAAATCCAGGCGTGGGGTGGCCTGCTGATTAATCCTGTGCTCTTTCCTCAGGAATGAAGTGAAACCAGAAGGAGAAATGGTGAGAAGAGCAGCCGGCCCAACACGGGGGCTTGTTCTCTGTGGTTCACCACCCAGAGCAGAGCCTGGGGCGGGAGCTGGGGATGAGCAGAATGAGGCTCACCTCAGATGCGGCTGCACCGACCCACTGCGCTCTCAGATCTTTTCACTTTTGCTCACCTTAAATGAACTCTCTGTGGTTAAGGCCGATGCACGAAGCTCATCATAGCGCCTACCAGCTACTGCAGAGGCCTTTGACTGATAATAAATGATACGGTTAAGATAATAGATAATATGCACTTTGGTAGACAAAAATCTTTCAGAATTTGATACCCATGGAGCAAAAATATACAGGGTTTTTTTTTTTTATGACGGGGGTGGGGTTTTATGGGTGGTTTCATGGAGGCTCATGCAGAACTGAACTCAATTTGGGAATTTTACTTCTAGGCAGAGATAACTCAGGGTCACTCCCAAACACAAAGATGAGCAGAATGAACAATTGAGCCTCCTCCTCACCTCCCCCAACACCCCATCTCCATGCCGCCGCCCCCACTCCCACTTCCCCGAAGTAGCTTCCCAGTTTGTCATTCCGGGAATCTGGAATAAAGTTTGGGAAAGAGGTGTTCCCTTCAAATCCAGGCACGTGCTCAGAACTCCTGAGTCCTGTAAATAAGTCCTCCCTGTAACAATGACCTCTCTGATACATGCCTGTGCCTGGCCCAGTGCAGCCCTGCCCCCCTGCGCCCCCTCACCTTTCCGAGCTCTCACTGTGGTTCTGAAATGGTTGGAAACTGGCTTCACTGTTTAGGATTCCAGGGACACTCGGGCTGCAGGTTTCTCTCCCTTGGAAGGGCCTGCAGTTTAAGCCCTTGTCCACCAGGTGGCGCAAAGCCTCTTGTGTTGGTGTTTGGGTCACGAATCTGCAGTGTTCTGAGACAGAAGGCCTGCCTTCTACCAAGATGTATGTAACTCTCCAACTCAGGCGTGCTCTGTAAGGAGACATCTAGCCCCTGCTTGAACACTTCCAGTGATGGGGCGCTCACTACCTCTCAGGGCAGAGTTAGTAGCAGGAGGGAGGGTGGAACTGCCGGCACCAGAAAGCTACCTGTTCGAGGATGTCACTTCTTTCCCAGCCAGCCGGAAAATGGTGTTTGCAATTCCTAGCTTCCCAGGCTCTTTTCTGGGAATAACTTAACTCCTTTTCTTATCATCTTATCTCTGAGTAGGTCACCAACTTGCTGAGCAGAGGCTCAGATGAGACTTGTCTGGGGCACAAGCCTCTCTACCTTCGACCCACACCTTCAGCCGCTGATTAGGAATCAAAAGGACTGAGCTCCCTCAGTTCCCTGGTGACTTTAGTGAAGTCAAGCATCTGAGCCTAAGTTTCTATAGCTGTAGAATAAGTAACAGCATTCTCTGCTCTACTGGCCACATTTTGTGGAGAAACTTCAAATGAAATAATGTATTTACTTAACAACTTTTTACTAAGTACCTATGATGTACTACCCCTTCATGGATCATAGCCTTGTCGTGGTGAAGGGGCTTCATAACTCAGTGAAGCTATGAGCCATGCATTGCAGGTCCACGCAAGACAGTTGGGTCACAGTGAAGAGTTCTGACAAAACGTGGTCCACGGGAGAAGGGAGTGGCAAACCGCTCCAGTATTCTTGCTGCTGGAACCCCATGAACAGCATGAAAAGGCACAAAGATATGACACGCCCAGGGGAGATGAGCCCCCCAGGTCAGAGAGTGTCCAGTATACTACTGGGGAAGAGCAGAGGGCTATTACTAACAGCTTCAGAAAGAATGAAGCAGTTGGGACAAAGCAGGAGCGACACCCAGCTGTGGATGTGTCTGGTGGTGAAAGCAAACTCCGATGCTGTAAAGAACAATACTGCGTAGGACCCTGGAATGTTAGCTCCATGAATCAAGGTAAATTGGACATGATCAAGCAGGAGATGGCAAGATTGAATATCGACATCCTAGGAATCAGTGAACTAAGTGAAGTCGCTCAGTTGTGTCTCTTTGTGACCCCGTGGACTGTAGCCCACCAGGCTCCTCCGTCCATGGGGTTCTCCAGGCAAGAATACTGGAGTGGGTTGCCATTTCCTTCTCCAGGGGATCTTCCTGACCCAGGGATTGAACCCAGGTCTCCCGCATTGCGGGCAGATGCTTTAACCTCCGAGCCACCATGGATGAGAGTGGGCAAACTTAATTCAGACAACCATTATATCTACCACTGTGGGCAAGTATCCCTTAGAAGAAATGGAGTAGCCTTCAGAGTCAACAAGAGTCTGAAATGCAGTACTTGGGTACAAGCTCAAAAATGACAGAATGATCTTGGTTCATTTCCAGGCAAACCATTCAACATCACAGTAACCAAAGTCTATGCCCCAATCACTGATGCTGAAGAAGCTGAAGCTGATTGGTTCTATGAAGACCTACAATACCTTCTAGAGCTAACACCAAAAAAAAAAAACAACCAGATGTCCTTTTCATCATAGGGGATTAGAATGCAAAAGTAGGAAGTCATGAGATACCTAAAATAACAGGCAAGTTTGTCCTTGGAGTACAAAAGGAAGCAGGGCAAAGGCTAACAGTTTTGTCAAGAGAACATGCTGGTCACAGAAAACACCCTTTTCCAACAACCCAAGAGACGACTCTACATGTGGACATCACCAGATGGTCAACACCAAAATCAGATTGATTATATTCTTTGCAGTCAAAGATGGAGACACTGTATACAGTCAGCAAAAACAAGACCTGGAGCTGATCGTGGCTTACATCATGAGCTCTTTATTGCAAAATTCAGGCTTAAATTGAAGGAAGTAGGGAAAACCCCTAGGCCATTCAGGTATGACCTAAATCAAATCCCTTATGATTATACAATGGAAGTGATAAATAGATTCAAGGGACTAGATCTGATAGACAGAGTGCCTGAAGAACTATGGACAGAGGTTCAAAACATTGTACAGGAGGCAGTGACCAAAATCATCCACAAGAAAAAGAAATGCAAGGAAGCAAAGTGGTTGTCTGAGGAGGGATAGCTGAGAAGAGAAGAATGAAAGGCAAAGGAGAAAGGGAAAGATATACCCAACTGATCACAGAATTCCTAAGAATAGTGAGGAGAGATAAGAAGGCCTTCTTAACTGAGCAATGCAAAGAAATAGAGGGAAACAACAGAATGAGAAATACCAAAGATTTCTTCAAGAAAATTGGAGATATCAAGGGAATATTTCAAGCAAGGATGGGCATGAGAAATGGTATGGACCTAATAGAGGCAGAAGAGATTAAGAAGAGGTGGCAAGAATACACAGAAGAACTATACAAAAAAGTTAATGACCTGGATAACCATGATGATGTGGTCACTTACCTAGAGGTGGACACCCTGGAATGTGAAGTCAAGTGGGCTTTTGGAAGAATTTCTATGAACAAAGCTAGTGGAGGTAACAGAATTCCAGCTGAGCTATTTAAAATCCTAAAAGATTTGCTAAAATTTGTTGTAAGATTTGTAAAGTAAATTTTCTAAATTTGTTGTAAAATCCTAAAAGATTTGTAAAGATTTGTTGATGTTAAAATTCTGCACTCAGTATGTCCGCAAATTTGGAAAACTCAGCAGTGGCCACAGGACTGAAAGAGATCAGTTTTCATTCCAATCTCAAAGAAGGGCAATGTCAAAGAATGTTCAAACTACCGTACAATTGTGCTCATTTCACATGCTAGCAAGTTTATGCTCAAAATCCTTCAAGCTAGGCTTCAGCAGTACTTGAACCAAGATATTCCAGATGTACAAGCTGGGTTTCAAAGAGGCAGAGGAACCAGAGACCAAATTGCCAACATTCACTGGATCATGGAGAAAGCAAGGGAGTTCCAGAAAAACATGTATTTCTGCTTCATTAACTATGCTTAAGCCTTTGTCTGTATGGATCACAACAAACTGTGGAAAATTCTTAAAGACAGCTTACCTATCTCCTGAGAAACTGGTATGTGGGTCAAGAAGCAACAATTAAAACTGGACATGGAACAACTGACTGGTTCAAAACTGGGAAAGGAGTATGGCGAGGCTGTATACTGTCACCTTGCTTATTTAATTTATATGCAGAGTACATCACATGAAATGCCAGACTAGCTGGAATCAAATTGCCAGGAGAAATATTAACAACCTCAGATATGAAGACGATACCACTCTAATGGCATAAAGTGAAGAGGAGCTAAAGAATCTCTTGATAAGGGTGAAAGAGGAGAGTGAAAAAGCTGGCTTACAACTCAACATTTAAAAAACTAAGATCATGGCATCCAGTCCCATCACTTCATAGCAAATAGGAAAGGAAAAAGTGGAAGCAGTAACAAATTTTATTTTCTTGGGCTTCAAAATCATGGCAGATGGTAACTTATACTTGCTCCTTGGAAGAAAAGCTATGACAAACCTAGACAGCTATTAAAAAGCAGAGATATCACTTTGCTGACAAAAGTGAATATAGTCAAAGCTCTGGCTTTTCCAGTAGTCGTGTATGATGGACCATAAAGAGTTGGATCGTAAAGAAGGCTGAGCTCTGAAAACCTGATGCTTTCTAATTGTGGGGTTGGAGAAGGCTCTTGAGAGTCCCTTGGACTGGAAGGAGATCAAACTAGTCAATCCTAAAGGAAATCAACCCCGAATCTTCATTGGAAGGACTGTTGCTGAAGCTCCAATACTTTGACACCTTGATGCGTAGAGCTGACTTATTAGAAAAAACCTTGATGCTGGGAAAGATTAAAGGCAAAAGGAGAAGGGGGAGGCAGAGGATGAGATGGTTGGATGGCATCACCGACTCAACAGACATGAATTGGAGCAAACTCCAGGAGATAGTCGAGGACAGAGGAGCCTGGTGTGCCGCAGTCCACCGGGACGCAGAGAGTCGGACACAACTTAGCCACTGAACAACAACAATGATACATGCAACAGCGGCAGCTGGCATTGTTTTAGAGACCAAGGAGTACGGTGGCAGCCAAGACAGACAGGCAAGTGGTAAACAGCATATGATGTCAGATGGTGATAAGCGATATGAAGGTGAACAGAGTCAGGTGAGAGTCAGTTTATAAAACTGAGCTGCCAGAGGTATGAAACGCTTGTGAACGTAGAAGCAAGTCATCATGGCCTGCATCAACTTTCCCCTGTAGACTACCTGTCCCCCTTCTATCTGACCTGCGGTTTCCACCCAGGAAAGTCATGTCTGAGATAGACAGTGTTGTTAGTCTCTGTTATGTGCAACCAAGTGCAATCCTAATGGATATGAATTATGTAGACAGGAAACCAGGAGATGATCAACACGACACAGAGCTCTCCCTTTTCTATCTCCCTCCTCTGCCCATGGCAGAGCTGTAATATAAGACCAAAGAGATCATCAAATCTACTGAACAGACCTCAACACTCCAGGTTAGGCCCATCTAAGCATGCCAACTCAAGGAAGTCCTGTGTATTGTCCACAGTGATCTGGTTGAAAAGCCCCAGAGTTCTAAATATAGCCCTTGAAATCCGAGCAAGTCTGATCAGGAAGGGATTTCCCCTCTGTCAGATGAGTATCCACTTCAGCCAGTGACAGGTTCAGGTTCTGACCTGTGGCATGGGATGAAGGTGTACATATCAGATTCCCGGGAAGCAATGGGGAATTGCCAAGAGATTCTGAAGCAACCGACAAGGCGCTTTTCTTCCCACCAGCCCTCAGGAGCATCAGAATCTGGCCCAGTTTAGGGATGGGGAAACTGAAATCCAAAATGTGGGGCGAGCTTGAAGGTCTGGAATCTGGATTTCCTCCAGAACCCCCTCTCTAAGCTTTGGAATACACCATGTCAACTTGATCTCTCCACAGACTCTAAGGTGTTTTGGAATATTTCAAAAGTTATGTTTCCCTGGCTGAACAGTGAATAATTCACAAACTCAGGTCTCGATCAGTATCAGAAAGAGAAAAGGGACTTTGACAAAGCAGAAAGTCTGAACTAACAGTGCAAGGCCCTCAAAGAAACAACAGAAACAGAAGCTTGGTGGTTCAACCACATCTGATTTTGAGCAAAATGATACAAATTATTTAATCCGACTCCATAGGGAGGAAGACATGCTCAGATGAAAACCCAGCTCCCCTTCAAAGGAAGCCGGGCCTGATGATTCTGCTCCTATTGTTTTTAGTTAAGGTAACTACTGTATCAGTTATACCTGTAGTATATGAACTGAAATCTCAGTGGCTTAGCATGGTAAACATTTTGTTCTGTTTTTGACTATCTTTAGTTTTATTGAGATATAACTGACATACAACACTACAGAAGCTGAAGGTATACAGGATAATGGTCTGACTTACACATATCGTGAAATGATTATCACAATAAGTTCAGTGAATATCTGTCATCTCATATAGATACGAAATTGTAAAGAGATAGAAAAAGACTTTTTTCCCTTGTGATGAGACTCAGCATTTACTCTCAACAGTTTCACATATAACATACAGCAGTGTTCATTATATTTATCGTGTTGTACATTAACATCCCTGGTACTTATTTATCTTTTAACTGCAAGTTAGCACCTTTTTACTATCTTCTTCCAAAGCTTCCCCCACCCCCGACACACTGTGTGTCTGGTAACCAAAAATCTGATCTCTTTGTCTACGGCTTTGCTTGTCTGTTTCTGAAATACAACTGACCTACAACTGTGTGTTAGCATAACACAGTGATTTGGTATTTCTGTACTTTTCGAAATGAGCATCAAGATAAGCCTATTTACCTTCTGTCACCATACAAAGATATTATGTAATTACTGACTATACTCCATGACTCATTTATTTGTAACTGAAGTTTGTACCTCTTAAATCTCCCTCACCTGTTTCTCTCCTCCCCCTATCTCCCCCCGCCGGCAGCCGCCTGCTTGTTCTCGGTTATCTGTGACTCTTAGTTTCTGCTTAGTTATGTTTGTTCATTTCTTTTGTTTTTTAGGTTCCACGTAAAAGTGAAATCATACAGCATTTGTCTTTTTCTGTCTGATTAGATTCACTTTTAGCATGACACCCTCTAGGTCCATGCATACTATCGTGAATGGCAAGATTTCATTCTTCTTTATGGCTGAGTAATATTCTGGTGTGTGGGGGCTATCACATCTTCTTTATATTCATCTATTGCTGGGCACTGCGGCTGGATCCTTATCATGGCTAGTGTAAATAAGGAATATCTTTTGCCATCCCCCACCAGTCTGTTGTCTTTTAGATCTGAAGTGAGTCTATTACAGGCAACATATTTATGAGTATTTTTTTGTTTCCATTCACCCACTCTATGTCTTTTGATTGGAACATTTAGTCCATTTACATAAGGTAACTATTGCTAGGAACACATTTATTGTCATTTTAAAAACTGTATTGGGTTGTTTTTGTAGTTCCGTTTTCTTCCTCTCTTCTTTTGTTCTCTTCCTTGTGATCTGATGACTATCTTCAGTGTTATGTTTGGATTCCTTTCTCTTTTTTGTGTTTGTATCTATTATAGATTTTTGGTTTTTATAAATATATTCATTTATAATAGTTTTTATAAATCTATTTTTGGTTCTATAAATCTATTATAGATTCTACCATGAGGTTTATATATAACTATATACATAATTTTATGTATACACAGACAGGTTGTTTAGTCACTAAGTCCTGTCCGACTCTTTGTGACTCCATGGACTGGAGCACACCAGGCTCCTCTGTCCTACACTATCTCTTGTAGTTTGTTTAAATTCATGTCCACTGAGTCAGTGACGCTATCTAACTATCTCATCCTCTGCTACCTCTGGGAGTATCAGACCACCTTACCTGTCTCCTGAGAAACCTGTATGTGTGTCAAAAAAGCAGCAGTTAGAACGGGACATGGAACAACTGACTGGTTCAAAACTGGGAAAGGAGTATGACAAGGCTGTATACTGTCACCCTGCTTATTTAACTTAAATGCAGAGTACATCATGCGAAATGGGCTAGGTGAATCACAAGCTGGGATCAAGATTGTTGGGAGAAATATCAACAACCTCAGATATGAAGATGATATACCACTCTAATGACAGAAAGTGAAGAGGAACTAAAGAACCTCTTGATGAGCATGAAAGAGGAGAATGAAAAAGCTGACTTGAAATTCAACATTCAAAAAACCAAGATCATGGCATCCGGTCCAACAGCAGACAGAAGTGGGAAAAGTGGAAGCAGTGACAGATTTTATTTTTGGGGGCTCCAAAATCACTGTGGACAGTGACTGCAGCCATGAAATTGAAAGACACTTGCTCCTTGGAAGAAAAGCTATGACAAACCTAGACATCATATTAAAAAGCAGAGACATCACTTTGCTGACAAAGGTCCATATAGTCAAAGCTATGATTTTTCCAGTAGTCATGTACAGATGTGAGAGTTGGACCATCAAGAAGGCTGAGTGCCAAAGAACTGATGCTTTTGAATTATGGTGCTGGAGAAGACTCTTGAGAGTCCCTTGGACTTCAACGAGATCAAACCAGTCAATCCTTAAGGAAATCAACTCTGAATATTTATTGGAAGGACTGATGCTGAAGTTCCAATATTGGCAGTATTGGAGGAGCTGACTCATTGGAAAAGACTTTGGTGTCAGGAAAAACTGAATGCCAAAGGAGAAGGGGGCAGGAGAAGATACATATACACACAGGCACACAACCCTGAGTGATCCGTGGCCTGCCATATACCTTCTAACTTCCTCTTATAGATTGAATTCCCCCAAATTCCTGTACTGAAGCCCTAACCTTCAGTACTTCAGAATATGACTATGTTTGGAAAGAGTGTCTTTAAAGAGGCAATTAGGTTAAAGGCCCTAATTACAGTGGGCCCTAATTCAATCAGACTGGTGTCTTATAAAAAGTGGAGATTTAGGACAGTCAGAGAGACACCAGGGATACGTACACACACAGAGTGAAAACCATGGTAGGAAACAGTGAGAAGCCAGCTGTCAGGAATCAAGGAGGGAAGCCTCAGAACAAACAAACCCTGCTCACACCAGCATCTTGAATTTCCAGCCTCCAGAACTGTGATAAAGTAAATATCTGTTTAAGCTACCCAGTCTGTGGCACTCTGTTATGGCAGCCCTAGCAAACTAGTACCTGTTCTGTCCTTTAAGGCTTCTCTGTGTTATGGTTCAGCACCTTGATAAATTAACCGGTGATGACGTTTTAATGGAGGTGATGTATGCACTCAGCTGCTCAGTCATGTCCAACTCTTTGTGATCTCCTGGAAAGCAGCCCACAAGGCTCCTCTGTCCATAGAATTTTCCAGGCAAGAATACTGGAGTGGGCTGCCATTTCCTACTCCAGGGGACTTTCCCAACCCAGGCAATGAACTCGTGTCTTCTTTGTCTCCCGCACTGGCAGGCAGATTCTTTACCACTGCACCACCTGGGAAGCCCCATGGAGGTGTTGGAGTCCCTCAAATTTCCCTCAATAACGTATCTAAACTTAAACATGAATCTTTAATGCCTAACCCCTAAAAGAGACTGGCAGTGAGGTAATATAGGTATTAGCTCAGCACCCCTCTTGCCATCTCCCTGCTAATTATTGATTTTGCCTCTGGGAGCAGCTCCTCTTCTATTCCATCATAGTCTCTTGATCCTGGCAATGGGGGAGAGCTCTGTAACCTCGGCAGGTTCACTGAGAGAAGTTCCCTGACCACAGTGACTGTTCCAGAGATTGCACATGACCCAGGACAGGCCAATCAGAGACCTTCCCTAGGATTTTTCTAATTTCGGTGGCAAGGAAATTATCCCCAAGCTGGTGGTGGCCATGTCCTCTGCCATGAGGGGATGCCAGGGAAGCAGGAAGCTGATGTGGGTGCCAGCATGGACTGGTCTCTCACATCCAATTGGCAGGATTTCTGAGCTGTCCTAATCCCTGTGGATTTCCCTTCAATTCTTTTACAAACTGAATAGCTTTCTAATAAGTCTCTCATTTAAGATGGTTTGAGCTGGTTCTGTCTTAGATAAATAAGGAGAATATGACTATATTTTGAGAAGAGGTATACTTTCAGTCAAATGATTACTTGGAACCTTTCAAGTTCACACCCAAGCCTGCTACTTTTCTCTTTCCTAGGAGGTAAGTTCCCCATCATTAGAGGTTTTCAAGCAGAGAAGGGATGTTCTTTGTCTGGGATGAATCAGAGGGAGTTATTGCACTGGAGTTCAAAAGATTTAACTGGGTGGCAAGAATATTCCCAGTACATTCTGAAAATCAAAATCATTGATCCTGCTGTGTACAGAGTCCTCTTCTTTTCTCTTGAAAAGAAAATCAAAGTTGGAGGATGCATACTTCCTGATTTCAAAACTTACCACAAAGCTACAGTAATCAAAACAGTGTGGTCCTAGCATATGGATAGACATATAGACCAATCAAATAGAATTGAGAGTCCTGGGGGAAAAAAAAAAAGAATGAAGGGTCCTGAAAGAAACCCACACATTTTCAATAAGGGTGTCAAGAGTATTCAACAGGGAAAGAATAATTTCTTCAACAAATGATTCTGAGAGAACTGGATATCCACATGTAAAAGAATGAATTTGTACCTTTACCTCACATCATATATAAAAGTTAACTCAGAATGTATCAAAGACATAAATTTAAGAGCTAAAACCATAAAAGTCTTAGAAGAAAATTAGGAGTAAATTTTCATAACCATGGATTAAGCAAGTTTCTTAAATATGACACTAAAAGCATAAGCAACAAAAAAATTAGATAAATTAAACTTCATCAAAATTTAAAACTTTTGTGCTTCAAAGGATGCTATCAAGAAACTAAAAAGATAACACAAAAATTGAAGAAAATATCTCAAACTGTATATCTGACAAGGGGCTTATATCCAGGATATAGGAAGAATTCTTACAACCCAATAAAAAAAAAGACAAATAACCCAATTTAAAATTGGGCAAAAGGCTTGAATTGATGTTTCTCCAAAGAAGATATACAAATGGTCAATAGCACATGAAAAGATTCTCAACATCACTAATCATTAAGAATGTGATCAAACCACAGCAAGATACTATTTCACATGTACTAAAATGGCTGTAATAAAAAAGATGAACAGTAACAAGTGTCAGAGAGGATGCAGAGCAACTGAAATCCTCATATATTGCTGATATGTAGCTGCTGTGAAAAACGGTTTGGCATTTTCTTAAGCTAAAGCAGATTTTGGATATGGTCCAGCAATATTATTCCTGAGCACATAACCAAGAGAACTGAAAATTTATGAATATGTATATTCATGCACAAATATTCACAGTAGCATTATTTGTAAAGCCAAAAAAAAAAAAAAACCCAACCCAAAGAAACAAATAATGGAAGAATGGATAAACAAACATGGCAAATCCATACAATGGAATGTCATTTGGCTATAAAAGGAAGAAAGTTCTGATACATGCTGTAACATGGATGAAGGTGGAAAACATTATGCTAAGTAAGAGAAGTCAAATACAAAAGGTTTCCTATTGTATGATTCCATTCACATGAAATGTCCAGCACTGGCAAATCCATAGAAATAGATGGCAGATTGGTGGCTGCCAGGGGCTGGAGGGAAGAGGGAATGGGGAGTGACAATTAATGGCTATGGGATGTCTTTGCAGAGTGATGAAAATGTTCTGAGGAGCTGAGTGTCTTCTCGTGAATATTTGATGCTTATGGAATCAGATGGTATTTATTTCATTCTTTGCAACTTTTCTGTCATTTTCAAATTTCTTTCAGGGATGAGGTATCTGATTAAAGTGCTATTAGGAAAGTCATAATAAGCATGAGTCACAGCTGCACTGCCCTTTGCCTACCCTTTTCTTCCTTGTATCTCACATGGCCCTGTCAAGTATAAGTATAATATTTGTGAGTTTTATCAGTCTGTGTTTAGTTGGAGGAAAACAGAAACTCCATCAGCTCATTTTAGCAGAAAAGGAAGCAGGGGTTCACAAAGTCATTGAAAGGGCTGGAGGAGTAAGTTCCCGGTGGGACCTCTCGGAATGTTCCAGAACACCACCACCAGACAGCAACATGCTGGAATCTTGCTGCTACAAAGAACACAGCTTCTCTTTAACCCTGCTTTGTTCCAGCAGCATCTGCATCCACAGAAATTTTCCCTTATCTCACTTGCTCCTTCCAAGTCATGGGCCAGGGCATGTGAACTGTCAGATCTGAATTCAAACCGGAAACTCAAGCTGTTGGTCTGGGAAATGTACTCTTCAGTTTTCCAGCCTATGAGGTAGAGGAAGAGACCCCTGGAGGAGGTCGGGATACATGTGAATGGGGTCACTCCATCAGGACAATCAAGATCTTAACATTTAGGGACTTCCCTGATGGTCTGGGGAGAAGGCAGTGGCACCCCACTCCAGTACTCTTGCCTGGAAAATCCCATGGACGGAGGAGCCTGATAGGCTGCAGTCCATGGGGTCGAGAAGAGTCGGACACGACTGAGCGACTTCACTTTGACTTTTCACTTTCATGCATTGGAGAAGGAAATGGCAACCCACTCCAGTGTTCTTGCCTGGAGAATCCCAGGGCTGGGGGAGCCTGGTGGGCTGCTGTCTATGGGGTCACACAGAGTCGGACACGACTGAAGCGACTTAGCAGCAGCAGCAGCAGCTGGTGGTCCAGTGGTTAAAAATCTGCCACACGGCACATGGGTTTGATCCCTGGTTGGGGAACTAACATCCCAAAGGTCACAGGGCAACTAAGCCCAGGAACCACAACTACAAAGCTCATGAGCCACAAACTAGAGAGAAGTCCACAGGCCGAAATGAGTTTTTCCTGTGCCGCGATTAGGACCTGACGCAGTTAAATAAATATTTTTTAAAAGACCTTCACATTTACTAAAATTTAAATAAATTTAACATTTAATATATTAAATTATATTTAACACATTAAATTATATTTAACATGGTTCAATACTTACTTGAGCTAAATAACTGATGATCCTTTTTGTGTGTGTCTGTGTAAAATTTGTGTTTGTTTTGTGAAATGACTTTTTCCCATCTGTGGAGTCTAGAAATTGACCCCTGAAGCAGGTCCTTGGAATCTGGAGAAGTGGTTTCCTTTGAGAAGTGCTCGTATCTGACTGAGTGCTTTGCATGGCTGATACTGAAGTGAATAACTGCTTTCTCTACAGGAAGTGAGACACTCCTGTGCATAATATATGGGAAGCAAGAGCTTCCTTGTATTCTCTTGAGCATAATGAGCACTTCCTGGAGGAAACAATACAACTTGATAAATTGAATATTTTTTTCAATTAAAGAACCAGCTGCTCATGAATAAACTCAGAAGCCTAGAAGTATTTGAGAAGATGCTTAACTTCATTAATAATTGCATAGTTCAAATGAGAGTGGCTTATGGATCGACAGCAATGAACAGGCTCAGGGGTGTCAGGAGTGGGAAGAAGCAGCCATTCACGAACCACAGCTGGAGGTGTGAAGAAGTGCAAAGTTTTGGAAGAGAATTTGGTAGTCTACCAAAGTTTTAAACATGTCTTCCTTGTAACCCAGCCATTCTATTTCTAAGGATATACCTTTCAGAAATATTCTCACATAGTACAAACATATATTTAAAGAGATATTCTCTGAAGCATTGAAAAATCCAAATGACCAGCAATGGGGTTTGGATAAATAAATACAGTGAAATACCATGCAGCTAATGTAAAGACACGTAGATTCGTAGGTAGTGACGTGAATGGATATGTGGACACTTCTGCAGGCACAGGGCTGGGGGTCTTATTCTTCTGTCAAATGGTGATGCTATCCTGGCCTATGACTATTTGGAACTGGTGAAACCCTGACTCAGAAAACATGGTACAGCAAGGCTTGGATTGATTTTGTTATATAAGATAGTTTATAAAAACTGTATCAAGGAATTAAACCGAAAGCATGGGATATTTGCTAGTCTTTGTCTTCCACTAAGTCATGAGAATTATACTTACCTCTCAGCACCTCAAGTGAGAAAGGAAATGTTCAACTTGGATACCCTTATTGTCAACCACCTTGGGTTAAAAGTTGAGGGAGTGTTACCTTGGGGAGGCAGGTGGGGACCCAGCTGTGGACAAGCTGATGTGAGCCCACCTCCTGGTCTCCTCCCCTCTCCCCTGCCTGCCTAAGTTGAGCTGGGAGTTCCAACTTTTGAAAGTTTCAAGGAGAAAAGTCATCCACAGAAGGCTGAGGAGCCAGTGTGGGTAAAATGCAATTTTCTTCATGTCACCTTGCATCGGAAATACAGGGACACTGCTGAACACCCCTCCAGAGTACTGACTGCTTCTTGGAGTTCTTAACATTTTCATATACTAAGTTTAAAAAAAAATTATATGGGGTTTAGAAGGCAGAAAGGAGTCTTCTTTTCTCTTTGGCCAAAAACTCCTTTAAGACAGTTTATTTGTCTTTGTGTTTATTGTAGAACCACCACAAGAACATCTTAAAAAAAAAAGCAAGTTGTGGAACAGTATACGATGAACAATAACAACATCAACAATAAACCATGGAAAACAGCATATACTTTTTGCTATTAAAAGTACCCCATTCTGGAGAAGGAAATGGCAACCCTCTCCAGTATTTGTGCCCAGAAAATCTCATGGACAGGGGAGCCTGGTGGGCTATAGTTCATGAGGTTGCAAAAAACTTGGACATAACTTAGCAACTAAACAACAAAATAATAAAAATTGGTTCATTACTTGTAACAAATTAGTATTGTGTCATATTAATGTGATACATTAATAGGGGAGACTGAGTGTGAGGTATTTGGGACTCTGTACCATCTTCCCAACTTCTCTGTAAACCTAAAACTTCTAAAAAAATTAAGTCTATAAAAATTGAAAAAAAAAATCCCAGAAGAATATATTCAAAACAGTGACTGTCTCCCACATGTGGGGGTGTTATGGGGTCCTGGTATTTTAGGTCATACACAGATAAGTATTATTACACAGTGCAACAGCTCTGCTCCCAGCAAAGTTGGCCCAACAGGCTTGCCTGTCAGTATGGCTTTTGTTTTGATAAGACCTTCAAATTCTGTTCTGGATAGCTCCCCGGTGAGTGGAGTGACCTTCCTTATCAACTGAGAGTGCAGTCACCTGCTAATACTAAGGTCCACCTATTCCTTGAAACATAGCTCCTTCTCGGTTGGACCCTAGTACCTGAAATCCCACCATCTGATAACTCTCCCAGGGGAATTTCAGAAGCGTCAGAAGAGGCTGGCTCTCAAGTTTCACCTTGTGGGCAACCTCTGCAGGTGGAAACCTAGTCCTACCCCAGACTTCCATAGAAAGCCAGTGCTAAGAACAAAAGTCACTAAGGACAGAAAAACCTGTGAGTAATGCTTTAGGTATCAACCTTAGGCTCACTTTTTTCAATGTTGGTTTTGCATTTTTTATTTCAAGATGAACTATTTTCTCTTTTATTTCATTTGCTTTTTTTTTTATTTTTTGCTTATTTTTTACAGTCCATGAAGGGAACACTTTGAAAGTAACAGGATGGTACTATCATCTTCCTGGCACGCACCCCTTCTACTGGACAGTCAGGCAAATAAAGTCAGTGCTCCTGAGGGCTTCCTCTAGGAGGAGGGGGAATCTCAGTGGGTTCATGACTCAGAGAAGACAGACAGCTGAGTTGTGAACCTGGACTTGAGTCAGCTGAGTGGGGCTACCCAGACCTGGAGACCTAGATTGCTGAATGACTGTGTGTGAGAGTCTGCATTAGTGCTCTGTAGCTACCATAACAAATTGCTACAAATCTAGAGGCTTAAAATAACAGAAATTTATTCTTGCACAGATCAGAGGTCCAAAATCAAGTTATCAACAGGGCTGGTTCCCCCTGGAGGTTCTGAGGGAGAACCCATTCCATGTCTTTCTCCTAGATTCCAATGGCAATCTTTGGCATCCCTTGGTTTACAGATGCTTCACGTAAATCTCAGCCTCCATCTTTACACGGCTGTCTTCCCTCTGTGTGTCTCAAACAGCCTTTTGCTTTTCTCTTATAAGGACATCTGTCATTGGGTTTAGGGCCCACTATCAATCCAGGATAATCTCATCCTGAGGTCCTTAACTACACCCCAAGACTTTTCCCGATAAGGTCACATTTCATAGACTCCAGGGGTTTAGACTTGGACATAGCCTTTTGGGGGCCATCACTCAGCCCACTAAAGAAAGGAACACATCGGGGCAGAAGACAGTTGCTGCTCTCATTGCCCTTTAAGCTACTGCAATTATTCATGGCATGTTGCAAAACTCTCTTTGCCTAGTAATTTGCATAACCTCCTATCTGTAAAAGAGGTCCCAGCTCCTAGGGACTAAATTGCATTGTTTCAAACAGTTCAGACCTGGCAGGAAGATGGGTGTAATGAAGCCCATTTGCAGAGGATGCAGGGATGCTGAATGGAAGGAGAAATAGATGGGTATTTGCAGGTAGGTGGCCAGCTCCTGAGGAATAGGGCCTCTCCTCCCTTCTGTTTGTTGTCAGTCCCAGGCCCTTCTGCTGGTGGGGATCTCTCTCCTCAACAACCCTCCCAAATGGGAAGATTTGACTTGGGTTTGTTCAGTGGCCAGAAAGCCAGAGCCACTGCTTGGCATTCTTTTTGGGAGGGAGGTAGTGACAGAGAGGGCCTGGCCCGCAGCCAGAGTTTCTCTGTGAAACTGAAGCCCTGGGTGATATGTTTGAGGTGCCAAGTGAACAGGAAGGAAGCTTTCTGTGAGACACAGCAACCTGGAAGCTGTCATTGGGGGAGATACTCCAGGAATCCTCCCTTTGAACCCCCATTGATAAGGGGGCAGGCCATTTTCTCATTACTGCTGGTTTTTATGTCAACATTCCTTTATCGAATCATGTATACTACTGAAATATAAAGAAATCACAAGAGTTTACAGGAAGATTGCCAAGACTAATGTTATTAATTCAACATGAGGCTTAATGTACTGAAACAATTCACCTTCATTATCAGCACAGAAATGTAAATCTTTGAAAAGCTAAATAAAAGTCTACTTAACTTCAAATCCTGTTCCATGAACATCTTTAACAATCATTTGACATAATTTTAGGTGCTATACGAATAGCAAATAATTTAACAATAACTTTAACAAAACTATTTCATTTAACTAAATTAAAAGTATAAAATTCTGGTCATACTTTTTTTTTTAAGTCAGATGGTAAAAGCTATAAATTATTGAGTTCCCTGCCCTCTAAACATCTGGAGTAACCCTGTATACAATCAAAAAATGTAAGTATAAAATATTATTGTTAAACAATTAATTGCATAAGGAAAAAAAGTAGACCTCACTATAGCAAAGATGACTACTAGCTTTTGTTACTATTAGATTCAACCGCCATTCAGTCACTGAATTTTCTGAGTACCCACAACAAGCCTGGCAGTATTCTAGGCACCGGGAGACAATGAACAACAAAAATTAATAGTTTTTAATCATCATGGGACCTTCATTCTGCTGTGGGAAATAGACAAAAACAAACACAAAATAATAAGAATCATAAGTGTGGTAAATTCTAGTAAGGAGACAAACAAGACTTTGCCACAGATTAGTCCTTGAAAGCTGAATTGTGGCATTCTAAAACCTAAAAATAAAAAATTCATGAAGAGTTACATCAAGATGACATAGACTCTGGAGCTTTGCTAACATATTATACAGACACTGCCAGTAGAGAGAGATCAATCTTACACTGTCAAAGCTATGAATGGCATTACTCAGCAATATAGTAGCCTCATAAGATAATTAACCAGTTCCACAGAGTTAAAAAGTTTATAAACACAATGTTAAAAAAAAATAAAATTAACAGGTGCCCAAGGAGATAGGACAACCAAATGTAAGGTGGTATCC
Source organism: Oryx dammah (assembly GCF_014754425.2). NCBI lineage: Eukaryota > Metazoa > Chordata > Mammalia > Artiodactyla > Bovidae > Oryx > Oryx dammah. The sequence goes on from NW_024070195.1 coordinate 40,427,008, forward strand.
TAAATGGAGGGACTCCTTGGTGGTCCAGTGGTTAAGACTCCATGCTCTCAGTGCAGGAGGCCCAGGTTCCATCCCTGGTTAGGGAACTATATCCCACATGCCACAACTAGGGACCACGAAAGCCACAACTAAGACCTTGTGCAGCCAAATAAATACATTTTTTAAAAAGAAGAGTAAAAAATATCCTGAAGGGAATACTGAAACAGGAAAAAAAAAAAAAGAAGGCAATCTGAATAGGCTACAGACTTTAGTTAATAATGTATCAAGATTGGTTCATTCATTGTAACAACTGTACCATCCTAAGGTAAGATGTTAATAACAGGGGAAAGTGGGTGGGGCTACCTGCATAATCTTAATTTTTTGTAAATTTAAAACTGTTCTAAACAAAATCAACTATACTCTTAAAAAACATATATAAGATGGCTTCAGGAATTATGGTGGAAGGAAGGGAAGTTAGTAAAAGACTTATATTAAGAAATGATAAGCCATAAAACTCTGCAATGTGAATTAAAATATAACTCAAAAGGGACCTCCCTGGTGGTCCACTGGCTAAGACCCTGGACTTCCAGTGGAGGGGGTCCCAGTTTGATCCCTGGTCAGGGGACTAGATCCCACAAGCCACAACCAAGAGTTCACATGCCACAACTAAAGATTCTGCATGCGACAATGAAGATGGAAGGTCCCTGTGCAGCAACTAAGACCCAGCACAGCCAATAAATAAATATTAAAATACAACTCAAGAAATTCAAAGGGAATGCGCAGATACTTATGATCTCTATTCATTCTAAAATCTTTCTAGGACAGAGATCAATGGATTTTTTCATACAAACTAAACAGCTCTGCATCAAAACACAAGACAGGCAATAATACCCTTGGAGTGCACAATAAGTATTTTAGATCCCTATTTAATAATAATGACTAGGCTTCCCTGGTGGCTCAGAGGGTAAAGCGTCTGCCTGCAATGCAGGAGACCTGGGTTCGATCCCTGGGTCGGGAAGATCCCTGGAAAAGGAAATGGCAACCCACTCTAGTATTCTTGCCTGGAGAATCCCATGGACAGAGGGGCCTGGTGGGCTATAGTCAGACACACCTGAGCGACTTCACTTTCACTTTCAATAGACTATATTTCATGTATGGCACTGTCCTGAAATTGTCATAAAATGCCTGGACAAGGATCAGCTTCATAGGTCTAACTACATTATTTCCTTTAAGAAACAAGTTTACTTGTTCTGTGTTTTCCAAGCCTCCTGTAAATGCATCACACTTTGATAATTAAAAAAAAAATTAAAAACAAAATGAAACAAGCTTATATTTACTTCAGGGGAAAAAAGCAGAGGAGACCTAGTAAGGGGGCAGGGAGAAAAGATTATGTATGAAAGGAGAAAAATTATTTCCCAGGTCTAACTGGAAGGAATTGCATAAGGCAGTACATACTTAAATCTGAGATAACGAAATGATGAATCTACTCCTTCTGTATTACTCCTAACCCCGAAAGAAATCCTACAAAACAAAGATGTCCCTTATTCTAAAGTCTTCTCTCACAGAAATCTTAAATATATAATTGGAAAAATACTCAAGAAGAAATGGCGTAATTAACATTTCCCCAGTAATTCTTGTTTGCACTACTCTGAGGAGAATCAGACACTGCTTCGTGCTGAGACAAGAAAAAGGAAAAGTGTGAAAAATTCCAAGTAGGCCGATGAATTACCCTGCATCCCGACTTCCCCTGTAGTCCAGTGGCTAAGACTGCACACCCAATGCAGCGAACCTGGTTCAATCCCTGGTCAGGGAACTAGATCCCACATTCCCTGCCACACTAAGACCCAGCACAGCTAAGTAAGTAAAATACAAATAAACGTTTTTAAAAATTGCATCTGGCACAGATTGGGAAAAGCATCAACGTTGCCAAAAGAACTGTCAAGGATGCAAGTCAAGAGAAGGAAAGGAGGTTTTCCAACAGGCCACAGCCTAACCCAAGGGGTAAAAATCGCCGCCGCCCCCACCGCTCCCTCACTCCCCAACCACTCCATCCTCAAGTCGCCTCCAATCCAAATATGCATCCTCCATGGCTGGTGGTTTTAGTCGCTAAGTCGTGTCCGACTCTGCATTGCAGGCAGACTGTTAACCGACTGAGCTACAAGGGAAGCCACATCCTCCATAACCCACACCAGCTCCACATCGAGGGGGAAACAACCCCAAGCAGCACCCAGGACCTCCACTTCCCTCCTTCCACAAGATTCGCACTTCTGGGGCCAAGGCTCTGGGGAAAGCAGAGCCCAGACCGCAGCCTCCCTGAAGGACGAAGAGGCCGGGTCCGGAGGGGGCTTCCCGGGTGGGCCTCACGGAGCTGGCCAGCCGGGATAAGAGCCAGGAGCTGGCCGGGGTTCGAGCAGAGAGCGGGGGTGAGGGAGCCCACGTGCCCCGAAGGGGCGCTCAGGCGGCGGCGGCTGGCCGTGGACAGGGCCGGGTGGCGGGAAAGGAGCCGGCGGAGCCGGGGACGCGAGATCGAAACCCGCCCGCGGCCGCGGCGAAGAGCAACCGGCGGCCGAGAGGGGTGGGTGAACGCGGGCGGCGGCCGGGGGTGGAGCCCGGCGCGCGGAAGCCGCGCACTCCCGGCCCTGCGCCCCCGCGAACGCCGGCTGGAATCTCCTCAGCGGCGTCCGGAGGCCTCCGCCCGCGGACGGGAGGGGCCGGCGGGGCTGCCGGCGCCTCAGCCCGCGAGGCGTCCGGCGCCGCCGCCGCTCCCGCGCGCCGACGGAGAGGCTCGCGGAAGGGCGGGCGCCGAGCTGCCGCGGCCCCTGCAGGCCCGGCGGCGGGCGAGGCTGAGGGCAGGGCTCCTCCTACCCAGGCCGGCAGCCCTCGGCGTCGTCCGGCACCGAGCGGGGCCTGCGGCTAGGAAAGGAAGGAGGCAGCGGCCGCTGTGTGCTCAGGGTCCCCAGGCTGGAATCGCTGCCTCCTCAGCGTCTGGTCGCGAGACGGCGGTGTGGGCGGCGGGGCCTGAGCGAAGCCTCGGCTGCGGCCGCCAAGTGCGCCCCGCGAAGCGGGCGTCTGGTTATTATTTCTGTTCTTACAAAGTCTTTTATCCAAATTTAGTTATCTACCTTTTTTTTTTTTAAGTTCTTTTGTTTGCTTTTTTTTTTAAAAAAAGTGGAATTATTATACATAATGCTTTAATGCGTCTGGAAACTATTTTAAATTACAGTATAAAATGTAGATCTAAAACGATCCTTGTCTGATTTCCGGCCAGTTTCTCCAACATCATTTACTACATCATCAATCCCCTCTTCTTTTTGGTTTGTGAGCTTTCTTTCTCCATAAATTTGTATGTTATTTTGTATGGCTTCAGAGCTTGTTTCTTGATTGATTTGCCCATTAATTCTGGATGCAGCCTGATTTACTTCTTTGTTTATAATACATTTACTATCTAGCAGAGAAAACATCCCTCCTCATCTTAATTATTTTTCTTTTCCAAAAATTTGTAAACTCACTAGCTAATTTTCCAGTGATATATAGCTAGGGAAATTTTTGTCAGTTTTAAAATTCTGTGTCAATTTCTTTTGAATTTTAACGGGATATATGATGGATTATGAATTAACAGAGTTGAAATTCTTTTCATGGATGTTTCTAAATTTTCTCATCTTTTATATCATTTATGGATCTCATGGATTTCTTCTTAGGGGTAACTAGAATATTTAAAAATTGCTGTCGTGGCTAGGATGTTTTCTGCTATCATATCTTCTAATTGCTTATATAGAAATACAGTAAATAGAAAAATGACTTTTTTGTGAACATTTATTTGGCACACAGACTCGTTTGTGTTATTCTGAGTTTTTAGTAGGTTCCAATTTTCTGGCTGTATATTTTTACAAGTGATAACAATATTGCCTTCCTATATCTATATCTGTATCATCCATATTTATAAAGGATTTCAATATAAAATGAATGAAAATATGAAATGGAGAATCTCACACATGTGCCCTCAGAATAACAACTTCAGAACAGAGAGACTGGGACTTCCCTGGTGGTCCAGTGGTTAAGAATCCACCTTGCTTTGCAGAGGACTCAGGTTTGATCCCTGTTTGGGGAGCTAAGTTCTCACATGCTGTGGAGCAATTTAGCCCACATGGCAACTGCTGAGGCCACACCACAAGTAGAGAGTCAATGTGCCCCAAGGAAAGATCTTGTCTGAACTTAAATATTTCTTTAAAAAAAGAAAAGAGAAATCGATTTCCATTAAATATCTGATTTACAGGAGACTGAGACATCTTACCAATGAACATTTGTCAAGAAGCTCTCCCCGTTCTCAAGCCAATGAGCTTACTGCTTGGTCTCTGGCTGGGCTTCCCCATCTTTGCACTCCTTGCCCATAAATAGACTCCTTCCCAAACCGTCAATTAATTCAGGCTACAGCATGCATTTCCCAAATTGCAATTCCTCTGCTACTCTCAAATCTAAAATTTCTGGTAATTTGAGATTGCCTCAGTTTACCTCCTTATTAGGTTGACATTGAATGGTGTCAGAAGTGGGATCCAAGGGAGAACACCTCAGGAGGGACAGTGACTCTCATCAGTGAGCAAGGTACCTGTGCTGAGCCCTTGTGCTCAGTGCTTCTTAGAGTCACTTCTTCTGGCTTGATGAGTCTGCTCTTGGATTTCAAGCTCCCTCCCTTAGATCAAGCTCTCCAAATCTATTTAGGATTTGGATAAGGACAGGTTGTCCTTCCAGTGAGTGATCTTTTAGTTTCTGAATTAGAATACACTTGGATTTTCCTGAGAACAAACCAGAAACTAAAATTGGCAGACACAGATTGAACACCTAAGCTGCCAGAGTGCTCACCACTTGTATATGAGAGACAACCATCCTGAAGGCACAAGACCCCTGTGTAAGAATAAAGCGGTCACAAGTGAGCAAATTTCCCAATAGGCCACTTACCACTCACAAGAAAATTCCATGTAACAAGGACCCCGGGGCACAGGTTGGACAAAGAGGCAAAGGCTGTCTGCCAGAAAAAAGAAGTATCCCATGAAAGGCACACTGTGAACAAAACTCAAGCCCCAGCCCTAAGCATATCCCTTTGGCTATCTAGGACTTTGTGTGTTTGCTTTTGGAGAAAAACTCCAAAAATGGGATCCTAGTCATCTAAATGCTTTAAGGTTGGTTCCTCTTTAGGAACCCCAGCCAGTTTTATGTTTAAAAAATTACGGTGTCTCCACATGTGAATGGACTAATCTTACTGATGACAACCTAGAATTATACTGGCCATCATGAAGACTGTTCCAGTTAGACAAGATCATTCATTTAAGAGATGTGCTTGAAGGCGAGCATTCCCGAATCAAATAGGATGGATACATATTATAGTTGGTATGCAGACGCCTCCAAAAACTTCAAAATTCCAAAATTTGAAAACTTCACTGAAAGACTCATTATGAAAGGCTAATAAAAAATTAAAGATATAAGAAGTACCTATAACAAAAGACTATGAGACTGATGTAATGCCTACTGCTGCCCTCTGTCCTCCTTGACTTGGGTACTCATTCTACTAATTCTCATCTGAATTGCCTTTCCACTCTGAAGAGACTGAAAGTGAAAGTGAACTCCCTCAGTCGTGTCCGACTCTTTGTGACCCCATGGACTGTAGCCCACCAGTCTTCTCCATCCATGGGGTTTTCCGGGCAAGAATACTGGAGTGGGTTGCCATTTCCTTCTCCAGGGGAATCTTCCCCACCCAGGGATCGAACCCAGGTCTCCCGCATTGCAGGCAGATGCTTTACCCTCTGAGCCACCAGAGATGCCCAAAGAGACTACAGGACTGTAAACAAAAATCCACTGAATTAGTTATGCACCCTCAAAGAATGGCTCCCACATGTGTCTGTCCCAGATTTGACAGGATTCTGAGGGGTTTTCTGGTAAACTGCTACCAATTATCCCCTTAAATAGCCAAGGGGAAACTAAATTTAAGAGTAATGGAGGGAGTTCCCTGGTGGTCCAGTGGTTAAAACTCTGAGCATCCAATTCCGGGGGCATAAGTTCGGTCCCTGATGGGGGAACTAAGAGCCCGTATGCTATGTGGCATGGCCAAGAAAACAAACAAAAGTAATGGAAAACCTTGCCAAATTTTGGTAAAGACCAGAATTACACTATATTTTAAACCCTACTCACTTTGGAGCCTACACACTGGGTCCTAGGAAAACTGGCAGAGGCCAAGTGAAGGGTCAGAATTCTTTTAGAGTCAACTCTTCTGAATCTGTCTATCGCAAGAAAGAGAAGAAAATAGAATTTCATGTTGTGCCTTCCTTTTGGAATCCAGATCCAGTGATTTTTCTCTCCTGAGCTAGCTGTTACCTTCTTGTTTGTTTCATTTTGTGTCCTGAGAACTTGGCTTGGCAATCATCAGGTTGGGGATCCCAAAATATGGCCAGACAGAAATGTCTGTTGCACCCCATTTATGACTAGGTATGGCTAGTACTTTGGCCACCTCATGCGAAGAGTTGACTCACTTGAAAAGACTCTGATGCTGGGAGGGATTGGGGGCAGGAGGAGAAGGGGACGACCGAGGATGAGATGGCTGGATGGCATCACTGACTTGATGGACGTGAGTCTGAGTGAACTCCAGGAGTTGGTGATGGACAGGGAGGCCTGGCGTGCTGCAGTTCATGGGGTCGCAAAGAGTCGGACACAACTGAGCGACTGAACTGAACTGATGGCTAGAGAGAGATGTGGATTCCACTGCATTTGCAGCTAGAATCCTTTTGCCAGCCCTCAGGAGAACCGTCTTTCATTTATGTGGTTATCTTTGGGGATGGCTCTGGGTCCTGAGAAGACGATCCCTTCTGTGCTCTCTTCGGGGATGCCTGTATGTGTTTATGCCATATATGTCTTTCTCCCCCTGAGGAATCCTGCTTACTGCTGAATGTGTATCTTTTTGCATGTATTCTTACAAAGCTGGCATTGTTGTCTTTCCAGTTTGTATTTTTAATTTACATAATGTTATTTGGTACATCTCATTCTGTTTTTCACTCCCCCCGCCCCGGCCCCGGTAAACACTACATCTCTAGGATACTTCCATGTTGCTATCGGTTGCTTCTAATGTGTAAATAATTCTTCAGGGTGTCCATCCACTACCTCTTATCTGTCCTCCCAGTTCAGTTCAGTTCAGTTCAGTCGCTCAGTCGTGTCCGACTCTTTGCGACCCATGAACTGCAGCACGCCAGGCCTCCCTGTCTATCACCAATTCCCAGAGCCTACCAAAACTCATGTCCATTGACTCAATGATGCCATCCAATCATCTCATCCTCTGTTGTCCCCTTCTCCTCCTGCCCTCAATCTTTCCCAGCATCAGGGTCTTTTCAAATGAGTCAGCTCTTCACATCAGGTGGCCAAAGTATTGCAGTTTCAGCTTCAACATCAGTCCTTCCAATGAACACCCAGGACTGATCTCCTTTAGGATGGACTGGTTGGATCTCCTTGCAGTCCAAGGGACTCTCAAGAGTCTTCTCCAACACCACAGCTGAAAAGCATCAATTCTTTGGCACTCAGCTTTCTTTATAGTTCAACTCTCACATCCATACATGACTACTGGAAAAACACAGCCTTGACTAGATGGACCTTTGTTGCCTCTGCTTTTTAATAAGCTGTCTAGGTTGGTCATAACTTTCCTTCCAAGGAGTAAGCGTCTTTTAATTTCATGGCTGCAATCACCATCTGCAGTGATTTTGGAGGCCCAAAAATAAAATCAGCCACTGTTTCCCCATCTATTTGCCATGAAGTGATGGGACTGGATTCCATGATTTTAGTTTTCTGAATTTGAGCTTTAAGCCAACTTTTCCACTCTCCTCTTTCACTTTCATCAAGAGGCTCTTTAGTTCCTCTTCATTTTCTGCCATTAGGGTAGTACTGTATGCTTATCTGAGGTTATTGATATTTCTCCCAGCAATCTTGATTCCAGCTTGTGCTTCACCGAGCCTGGCATTTCACATGGTGTACTCTGCATGTAAGTTAAATAAGCAGGGTGACGATATACAGCCTTGACGTAATCCTTTCCCAATTTTGAACCAGTCTGTTGTGTTCCATATCTTGCTCTAACTGTTGCTTCCTGACCTGCATACAGATTTCTCAGGAGGCAGGTCAGGTGGTCTGGTATTCCCATTTCTTTCAAAATTTTCCACAATTTGCTGTGATCCACACAGTCAAAAGCTCTGGCATAGTCAATAAAGCAGAAGTAGATGTTTTTCTGGAACTCTCTTGCTTTTTCTATGATCCCAACTGATGTTGGCAATTTGATCTCTGGTTCCTCTGCCTTTTCTAAAACCAGCTTGAACATCTGGAAGTTCTTGGTTCACATACTGTTGAAGCTTAGTTGGAGAATTTTGAGCATTACTTTGGTACTGTGTGAGATGAGTACAATTGTGCGGTAGTTTGAACATTCTTTGGCATTGCCTTTGGGATTGGAATGAAAACTGACCTTTTCCAGTCTTGTGGCCACTGCTGAATTTTCCAAATTTGCTAGCATATTGAATGCAGCACTTTCACAGCATTATCTTTTAGGATTTGAAAGAGCTCAACTGGAATTCCATCACTTCCACTAGCTTTGTTCGTAGCAATGCTTCCTAAGGCCCATTTGACTTTGCATCCCAGGATGTCTGGCTCTAGGTGTGTGATCACACCATCGTGGTTATCTGGGTCATTAAGACCTTTTCTGTATAGTTCTTCTGTGTATTCTTGCCACCTCTTAATATCTTCTGCTTTTGTGAGGTCCATACCTTTTCTGTCCTTTATTGTGCCCATCTTTGCATGAAATGTTCCTTTGGTATCTCTAATTTTCTTGCAGAAATCTCTGTCTTTTCAATTCTATTGTTTTCCTCTATTTCTTTGCGCTGATCCCTGAGGAAGGCTTTCTTATCTCTCCTTGCTATTCTTTGGAACTCTGCGTTCAGATGGACATATCTTTCCCTTTCTCCTTTGCCTTTTGCTTCTCTTCTTTTCTCAGCTATTTGTAAGGCCTCCTCAGACAACCATTCTGCCTTTTTGCATTTCTTTTTCTTGGGGATGGTTTTGATCACCGCCTCCTGTACAGTATTTCAAACTTCCATCCATAGTTTTTCAGGCGCTCTATCTGTCAGATCTAATCCCTTGAATCTATTTGTCACTTCCACTGTATAATCGTAAGGGATTGATTTAGGTCATACCTGAATGGTCTAGTGGTTTTCCCTACTTTCTTCAATTTGAGTCTAAATTTTGCAATTTGTGGTTCATGATCTGAGCCACAGTCAGCTCCTGGTCTTATTTTTGATGACTGTATAGAGCTTCTCCATCTTAGGCTGCAAAGAATATAATCCATCTGATTTCAGTGTTGACTATCTGGTGACATCCATGTGTAGTGTAAAGTCGTCTCTTGTGTTGCTGGAAGAGGGTGTTTGCTATGATCAGTGTGTTCTCTTGGCAAAACTCTGTTAGCCTTTGCCCTGCTTCATTTTGTGTTCCAAGGCCAAACTTGCCTGTTACTCCAGGTATCTCTTGACTTCCTACTTTTGCATTCCAGTCCTCTATGATGAAAAGGACACCTCTTTTGGGGGTTAGTTCTAGAAGGTCTTGTAGGTCATCATAGAACTGTTTGACTTCAGCTTCTTTGGCATTAGTGGTTGGGGCATAGACTTGGATTACTGTGATAATCCAAGTGGTTTGCCTTGGAAATGAACAGAGATCATTCTGTCATTTTTGAGATTGCATCCAAGTACTACATTTCAGACTCGTTTGTTGACCATGAGGGCTACTCCGCTTCTTCTAAGGGATTCTTGCCCACAGTAGTAGATATACTGGTCATCTGAATTAAATTCACCCATTCCAGTCCATTTTAGTTCACCGATTCCTAAAATGTTGATGTTCACTTTTGCCATCTTCTGTTTGACCACTTTCAATTTACCTTGATTCAGGGACCTAACATTCCAGGTTCCTATGCAATATTGTTCTTCACAGCATCAGACTTTACTTCCATCATGTCACATCCACAACTGGGCGTTGTTTTCACTTTGGCTCCTTCTCTTCATTCTTTCTGAAGTTATTTCTATTTCTCCAGTCTTTTCCAGTAGCATTGGGCACCTACGAACCTGGGGAGTTCATCTTTCAGTGTCCTATCTTTTTGCCTTTTCATACTGTTCATGGGGTTCTCAAGGCAAGAATACTAAAGTGGTTTGCCATTCCCTTCTCCAGTGGACCGCATTTTGTCAGAACTCTCCACCATGACCCGTCTGTCCTGGGTGGCCCCACACGGCATGGCTCATAGTTTCATTGAATGAGACAAGGCTGTGATGTATGTGATCAGTTTGTTCAGTTTTCTGTGACTGTGGTTTTCATCCTCTCTGCCCTCTGATGGGTAAGGAGAAGAGGTTTGTGGAAGCTTCCTAATAGGAGAGACTAACTGTGAGAGGGATCTGAGTCTTGTTCTGATGGGCAGGCCCATGCTCAGTAAATCTTTAATCCAATTTTCTGTTGATGGGCAGGGCTGTGTTCCCTCCCTGTTGTCAGGCCTGAGGCCAAACTGTGGTAGGGGTAATGGACACCTCCTTCAAAAGGACTTATGCCTACCCGCACTGTTGTATTCAGTGCCCCTGACCCCACAGCAGGCCACTGTCAACCCACGCCTCCGCTGGATACTCCTGGACACTCACAGGCAAGTCTGGCTCACTCTCTTGTGAGGACACTGCTCCTTTCTCATGGGTCCTGGTGCAAGGTTTTGTTTGTGCCCTCCAAGAGTCTGTTTCCCCAGCCCTGTGGAAGTTCTGTAATCAAATCCCACTGGCCTCCAAAGTCAAATTCCCTGGGATCATCCTCTTATGCCCCACTTTCCCCTGCACCATTATTGGGCTTCCCAGGTGGCGCTAGTGGTAAAAAAAAAAAAAAAAACCCCCCTCCGAATGAGGAGCCGCAGGAGCCGCAGGTTTGATCCCTGGGTGGGGACGATCCCCTGGAGGAGGAGATGACACCCCACTCCAGTGTTCTTGCCTGGGCAACCTCCTGGACAGAGGCGCCTGGCAGGCTACAGCCTGTAGGGCTGCAAAGAGTTGGACAAGACTGAAGCAACTTAGCACGCATGTGCCATTGCTCTAAGTGATTCTGCTGCACCCCTGAGAGTAGCTTGGAAAACCCGAAGCACATGACCCTTAGTATTACCAGGGCCAGCAAACTATCATTTGCCGCCTGTTTATGTATGGCCTGAGAGCCTTTGAGAGTGGCTGTTAGATTTTTCAGATGGTTGAAAAAAGTGTTTTTAAGAATAGTATTTCACAAGATGCTCAACATCACTCATTATTCAGTTCAGTTCAGTTACTCAGTCACGTCTGACTCTTTGCAACCCCATGAATCACAGCACGCCAGGCCTCCCTGTCCATCACCAACTCCCAGAGTTCACTCAGCCTCACATCCATCGAGTCAGTGATGCCATCCAGCCATCTCATCCTCAGTCGTCCCCTTCTCCTCCTGCCCCCAATCCCTCCCAGCATCAGAGTCTTTTCAAGTGAGTCAACTCTTCGCATGAGGTGGCCAAAGTACTGGAGTTTCAGCTTTAGCATCATTCCTTCCAAAGAAATCCCAGGGCTGATCTCCTTCAGAATGGACTGGTTGGATCTCCTTGCAGTCCAAGGGACTCTCAAGAGTCTTCTCCAACACCACAGTTCAAAAGCATCAATTCTTTGGCACTCAGCCTTCTTCACAGTCCAACTCTCACATCCATACATGACCACAGGAAAAACCATAGCCTTGACTAGACGGACCTTAGTTGGCAAAGTAATGTCTCTGCTTTTGAATATGCTATCTAGGTTGGTCATAACTTTCCTTCCAAGGAGTAAGTGTCTTTTCATTTCATGGCTGCAGTCACCATCTGCAGTGATTTTGGAGCCCCCCAAAATAAAGTCTGACACTGTTTCCACTGTTTCTCCATCTATTTCCCATGAAGTGATGGGACAAGATGCCATGATCTTTGTTTTCTGAATGTTGAGCTTTAAGCCAACTTTTTCACTCTCCACTTTTACTTTCATCAAGAGGCTTTTTAGCTCCTCTTCACTTTCTGCCATAAGGGTGGTGTCATCTGCATATCTGAGGTTATTGATATTTCTCCCGGCAATCTTGATTCCAGCTTGTGTTTCTTCCAGTCCAGCATTTCTCATGATGTACTCTGCATAGAAGTTAAATAAGCAGGGTGACAATATACAGCCTTGACGTACTCCTTTTCTTATTTGGAACCAGTGTGTTGTTCCATGTCCAGTTGTAACTGTTGCTTCCTGACCTGCACACAGATTTCTCAAGAGACAGGTCAGATGGTCTGGTATTCCCATCTCTCAGAATTTTCCACAGTTTATTGTGATCCACACAGTCAAAGGCTTTGGTATAGTCAATAAAGCAGAAATCGATGTTTTTCTGGAACTCTCTTGCTTTTTCCATGATCCAGCAGATGTTGGTGATTTGATCTCTGGTTCCTCTGCCTTTCCTAAAATCACTCATTATTAGAGAAATGCAAATCAAAACCACAATGAGGTATCATCTCACGCCAGTTAGAATGGCTGTCATCAAAAAGTCTACAAACAATAAATGCTGGAGAGGTTGTGGAGAAAAGGGGACCCTCCTACACTGTTGGTGGAAATGCAAACTGGTACAGCCATTATGGAGAACAATGTGGAGATTCCTTGAAAAACTGGGACTAGAACTGCCATATGACCCAGCAGTCCCACTACTGGGCATACACACTGAGGAAACCAGAATTGAAAGAGACACGTGTACCCCAGTGTTCATCGCAGCACCATTTACAATAGCTAGGACATGGAAGCAACCTAGATGTCCATCAGCAGATGAATAAGGAAGTTGTGGTACATATATGCAATGGAATGTTACTCAGCTATAAAAAGAAATGCATTTGAGTCTGATCTAATGAGGTGGATGAAACTGGAGCCTATTATACAGAGTGAAGTAAGTCAGAAAGAGAAACATAAATACTGGATATTAACAAATATATATGGAATTTAGAAAGACAGTAATGACAATACTACATGCAGGGCAGCAAAAGAGACACAGATGTAAAGAACAGACTTTTGGACTCTGAGTGAGAAGGTGAGGGCGGGATGCTTTGAAAGAATAACATTGAAACATGTATATTACAATATATTAAATATATGACCAGTACAAGTTCAATGCATGAAGCAAGGCACCCAAAGCCAGTGCAGTGGGACAACCCAGAGGGATAGGGTGGGGAGGGAGGTGCATGGCAACCCACTCCAGTACTCTTGCCTGGAGAATTCCATGGACAGAGGGGTTGGCAGGCTGCAGTCCATGGGGTCACAAAGAGCCGGACATGACTGAGTGACTAACACTTCCCCAGAAGAGTTGGAGTAATCCTCCCACTCATTAGCCTATGAAATTACCCAGCCCATAAAATCTAACCACACCACATTTTGAGGCTGCACTCACCCTCTGTGATGGTCCACACTCCGTGGACTGTGTTTCTCTCTGAATAAATCCACTTCCTATCTATCACTTTGTCTCTCACTGAATTCTTTCTGCAATGAGACATCAAGAACCTGAGTTTCATTAGGTCCTAAAGGTAGGTGTGTGATCTCAGTTGGAAGACCATGGGTTTTGGCTGGGTTTGAGTCCTAGCCATTTGGGTTGGAGTCTCAAACTGGGTTTTTGCTGGGTTCAAGCCCTGGCACATGGGTTCAGGTCCCAGTTTCAGGTTAAAGTTTTTCAGTTCCATCCAAGCAGAGACCTACAAAGTGAGAAGGAATGGGCCATGTGAAGATGGATAGAGGCAGGTGGCAAGAAGAACATTCTGGGCAAAGAGAACAGCGTGTCCATGGCCAGAGGGATCAGATCATGTTGTTGGAGGAACAAGGAATGTTTGCATTGTTATTTGCATGCTAGGCTTGTGCGTGCTAAGTTGCTTCAGTCCTGTCCGGACTCTTTGCCCGCCAGGCTCCTCTATCCATGGAACGCTCCAGGCAAGAATACTGGAATGGGTAGTCATTCCCTTCTGGGGGTGGGGGTGGGGGCGCGCGGTCTTCCCAACCCAGGGATCAAAACTGGGTCTCCTGCATTTCAGGCAGGTTCTTTACCACCAAGGAAGGCATGATAGGCTTATTTGTAATTATACCAAGTTTAGTTTTCACACGAATAACTGACCTAGTGATATTGGCAAGGAAGAGACAAGGTCTTATCATTGACTGATTCACTTGTTTATTTATTTGTTCATTCAGTAAGGATTGATTGAGCACCTTTGTACTGCTGGGGCTTCCCAGATGGTGCTAGTGGGAAAGAACCCACCTGCCAGGGCAAGTAGCCATGAGAGACGTGGGTTCGGTCCCTGGGTTGGGAAGACCCCCTGGAGGAGGACATGGTAACCCACCCCATTATTCTTGCCTAGAGCATCCCATGGACAGAGGAGCCTGGCAGGCTGCAGTCCATAGGATCCCACAGAGTCAGAAGCGACTTAGCTTACACTCACGTAGAGCTGAGGATACAGAGGAAGACCTGAGGAGGACTCCATCCTAAAGATGCTCACAGTCTAGTGTGGAGAGCAGACAAAAAGGTAATTTCCACAGGTGTGAGGAGTGCCCATACTGCCATGTCAGGGAGGGCTCACTCCATTTCCAACCTCTCCTCTCTGGCCACCTAGTCTTTCTTACAACTTCCCATGCAGCTGAAAGTGAAGGTGAAAGTCGCTCAGTCGGGTCCGACTCTTTGTGCCCCCGTGGACTGTATAGTCCATGGAATTCTCCAGGCCAGAATACTGGAGTGGGGAGCCTTTCCCTTCTCCAGGGGATCTTCCCAACCCAGGGATTGAACCCAGGTCTCCCGCACTGCAGGTGGATTCTTTACCAGCTGAGCTACAAGGGAAGCCCATGCAGCTAGGGGTGGGCAGAAAACCAGTTTTGGCCAATAAGACATAAAAGAGGTCTGCTGAGAAGTGTCTGGGAAAACTCTTCAGAGTAAAGGTGAAGCCACAAAGGACATGATAACTTTGCCCCTCTTGTCTGCCTTTGAATGGGATTGTGATGCTGGTACAGTGGGGTCATGAGGTGGTAAGCACCAGCACAGACCTGATCCCTGTTGGTATCACTAAGTTGCTGCACCAAACCTGGAACTATAGCTGCCTTCAGGGATTCCTGATTGGGTTAGATAATTACATATCATTATTGTGGAAGCCAGAGGTTCTCAGCTGGGGGTAATGACATCCAGTGGCCCTTTGGCAATGTCTGGACATTTCTGGTTTTCACAACCAAAAGGAGTTACTTCTGGCAGCATCTAGTGAGTAGAGGCCAGGGATGCGGCTAAACATTTCACGATACACAAGACAGTCCACACAACAAATAATCATCTAAAATGCCAACAGAGTCAAGGCGAGAAGTGCTGCCTTAAGCCACTGCTGACCAAGAGCTTTCTTCTTTGATACAGAGAGTTCAAGTACCTGCCAGAGTCACAGAAGGGTGAGTTAAGAGCAGAGCAACATCTGCCTTAGTTCCCAGGAAAGAGGAGTGCAGGCTTATTCCAGCTGGCTTCATTTATACTGTTTGGCTTGGAGCAAGTTCCATGACAGAGCTGAGGACTTGAGTCCCTCAGATGAGGCCCCACTGTTGGCTTCTCTAGATCTAACATTGTCCATGCCCACGTGCCTGCACGTGCCCTGGGCTAAGTGCACACGTGAATTGCCTCCTCGAAGTTTCCCAGTGATTCTGAAAGGTCAGTATCACTTATTCCTGATGAAATAAATATTCATATTCTAAGGCAAGTCAAGGAAAATTTAAACACTAATAATTTTCTCTGCCTTTTGGCCACCTCTCTCCCCTCTGCTGTGCATTGTGCATGAACCAAGCCTCCCCGTTGGCAGAAATACCTGTGAAACAGGAGGGCAGGGGCAGAGCACAACCTTTAAAAGAATGACATAGCCAGAAAACACAACGTAAGCTGATTAGAACCAAGTACGCCCAAGATGGTGGACAAGTGGGCTTCCGCTAGGTCTTGAGCCTCAGTATACTCTCACTGTAACACATCAGCGAGCTAAGTAACACACCCACAGGCACCACGACAGTTCCAAAAAGTGAAAAGTGAAGTTGCTCAGTCGTGTCCAACTCTTCGAGACCCCACGGACACCAGGCTCCTCCGTCCATGGGATTTTCTAGGCAAGAGTACTGGAGTGGGTTGCCATTTCCTTCTCCAGAGAACTTCCCAACCTAGGGATCGAACCCAGGTCTCCCACATTGTAGACAGACGCTTCCAAAAGGCCAAGATCCAAGGACGACCATAAAGGTCAAAAAGTGGGCAGTGGCCCAATTTCTGGAAATTCTCACCCCTTCCCCCATATAGTTGGAATACTCCTCCCACTCATTAGCCTGTGAAATTACCCACCCCTGTAACAACTGACAACCCCATACTCTGGTGCCACTCCCGCCTTCTGGGATGGTCCACACTCTGTGGAGTGTTTTTCTGTCTAAATAAATCTACTTTAACCTATCACTCTGTCTCATTGATGGAGAAGGCAATGGCACCCCACTCCAGTACTCTTGCCTGGAGAATCCCATGGACAGAGGGGCCTGGTGGGCTACAGTCCATGGGGTCGCTGAGGGTCGGACACGACTGAGCGACTTCACTTTGACTTTTCACTTTCATGCACTGGAGAAGGAAATGGCAACCCACTCCAGTGTTCTTGCCTGGAGAATCCCAGGGACGGGGGAGCCTGGTAGGAGTTGGACACGACTGAAGTGACTTAGCAGCAGCTGTCTCACTGAATTCTTTCTGCCATGAGACATTGAGAACACGAGTTTCATTAAGTCCTGACACCAAGTGTGTGATCTCAGTTAAAAGACCATAGGTTCAAGTCCCAGTCTGAGTTACATGCTTTCACCTGCTCAACCATAAAGAGCAACATTCTCCTAACACCAAGACAACCCCTTAAAAGATAACCTTCCTTTTTGATCTTATAAGGGGCCGCCCTGACCCATGACCTACCACTTGTTTTGTGTCACCCATCAATAACACGTTATTAATGTACACCTGTGTTGGCTCAGATGGTAAAGAATCTGCCTGCAATGCAGGAGACCTGGGTTCGATCCCTGGGTCAGGAAGATATCCTGGAGAAGGGAATAACTACCCACTCCAGTATTCTTGACTGGAGAATTCCATGGACAGAGGAGCTGGTGGGCTCCTGACTGGTGGGCTGTGGGGTCACAAAAGAGTCAGACATGACTGAGCAACTAACACTTACACTTTTCTGTCTCAAAAACTTACATAACTGCGCTTTGACCTGTAATGGGTGGAACAGTCCCCAGAGTTTTGCAAGAAGCTGTTCCCGGGTTATAATCCTCAGTTTGGTTTGAATAAAAGTTTCCATTTCTTTCTTAGAGTGCCTGATTAATTTTTTTGTTTAAATTCCCATTGTACAGCTGTGAAAACTGAGGTTCGGAAGAACAATGGAGTGCCATGGTTAATGACATGTTCTGGAGACAGACTGATTTTAATCTGCCATTTAGCAGTGTCCCTTAAGCATTTTATCATTTTGAGCATTCACTTTCCATATCTGCAAAATAACACTATATACTTTATAAACATTGTTATGGAGTAAAAATAAATAATCCATGTAAAAGCTCTTATTACAGGGCCTGACAGATGGTGGACATTTCACAGATGGCTGTTGTTCTTACTATTCTCAATATGCCCTCTGGGGCCGAGAAGCTGGGCTGTAGTGCAAAGGTCAAAGCCAGGTCATCATCATGACCACCTGAGTCAGCTACTTGCTGTGGAGACCTAGAAACAGATGAGGGAGAGGAGATTCTGGGAGCCACTGAGGGGAGAGAAAAAGTAACTGAGACAGGGAAGTGTAAATGGAGATTGAGATTTCACTGAGCACTTCAGGTGCAAGACCTAAATTCAGTCATTTTGCACAGGAACCAAAAGAATATATATATGGCTATATATATATTTATATATATTAATATGTATATACCTGCATATATATATATATGCAGATATTTTGCAGATATTTCACAGCTGTACAGTATTGGCTGTGCTGAGCACCTTGCAGGATCTTAGTCCCCTGGCCATGGATCGAACCCAGGCCAGGGTGCCACAACAGGCCGCCAAGTCCAAATCGCTGGACTGCCAGGAAATCCCCCAAAAGATTAAGACCTTCTGACTGCAGGACTTTGGCCCTTGGTCCTTACCTCGCTTGAGAAAGAGTGAGGTCACAGTCTCTCAGGGACCTCTCATCGAGGAGAAAGAAGAAGACATCCCTCCAGGAAACTCCAGGGCTAGACTTTGCCCTGGTTGATTCCAGGCAGAGGGTGTGGCTCTGGGAAGGAGGGTGTATTCATGTACTTGCTCTTTGCTCTTGGGAATCACCAAAGGCGCACAGTATTTCCATAACGCAAATTCTCTTGCCAGGTTGGGGGCAGATTTGTGGGAACTGAGTTTCCAAACATAGACAGGTGTGAGTGTCTCTTATGAAAATTCTTCTTCTTTTTAAATATGTTGCTTAGAGCTACTCTCCCAATAGCTCCTGAGACTGGAGCCCTCAGTCCTATCCATCTCTCTTAGCATGTAATACCTGCATTTTCACTCAAGACGAAGTTTATCTTCTGTGTCTCCGTGTTGCACACCCAGGCCACACAAGAGGGTAAATAGACTTTCTAAATAAACAAATATTCAGACTCTCAGGGGGCAAAAATATCCATGTTGTGAATATATTACCATTTATTTATTTACTCATCTCATTGTTCTGGGGCATTTGAGTAGTTTCAAGTTTTTGAGTCTTTGGCTATAACAAATAGTGCTGATGAAGGAAATGGTAACCCACTCCAGTACTCTTGCCTGGAGAATCCCATGGACAGAGGAGCCTGGTGGGCTACAGTCCATGGGGTCGCAAAGAGTCGGACACAACTGAGCAGCTTCCCTTTCACTTTCTTTCACTTTAAGGCAGTTTTAGAAATGTTGTTTCAGGGTAGCACGTGCATTTCTGTCATGTATGCATCTAAGAGTGGACATCCCGGAGTCCCAGGCTCTGCGCTCCCAGTGCACGTTCCATCCCAAAGGTCAGGGACCTAGATCCCACATACCACAACTAAGAGTTCACAAGCTGCCATTAAGAGCTGGTACAGCCAAAGAAAGAAAGAAAAATATTAAAAAAAAAAAAAACTCAAAACAGTAGAGGTGCTGGGTCAACTTTACCAGATATTAGTACTCATTGGAGAAGGAAATGGCGACCCACTCCAGTGTTCTTGCCTGGAGAATTCCAGGGACGGGGGAGCCTGGTGGGCTGCCGTCTGTGGGGTCGCACAGAGTCGGACACGACTGAAGCGCTTAGCAGCAGCAGCAGCAGCAGCAGTATTCAGTTCTCCAGAGTAGCTGTATCACTGTCCACTCCCACCAGCAGTACATCTGATTGGCCCACGTCCTCTCTGACTTGGTGTTACCAGTTGGAGAGTTTACAGCTGTAGCCACACACAGCAGCATGGCTGCACCTCAGAAACAGAAGCCCAGAATAGAGTGAAAAAAGCCAGATGTAATAGAAAGCATGCCATGTGACACCCAAAAAGAACCTGCTAGAAGTCAGGATAGTGGTACCCATGAGAAGCAGGCGGGGGGACTCCTCGGGTGCAAGTGATGTTCTGCCTCTTCATCTAGGGGCTGGTTACCTAGATTTACTCCGTGAAAATTCACCAAGCTGTGTAGTCAGGATTCATGCACCTTCCTGTGTGTTATACTTAAATAAAAATTTCTAAAGAAGTTCTCGCTCAATCTCCCTCTCTCTCTCCTTCTGTAATCTTTCCTCGTAGTGCTTGGTTGGGAACCGTCCCCACCAGTGGCCCTTCTCAGCCATGCACCCTGTACAGTTGTACAGGACCACACTCAGAAGGGCCTGCAATTGGCTTCATGCTCTGCCATCTTTGTCTTGAAATTTTTCGTGCCCAAGGGGCCTTTGGTTTGCTTTAGGGACTGAGCCTCAGATGTCACATAGCTGGCCACAGGCACCCTCAGAATCTACACAGGCCCCCTTCCCAGGCTTGCTCTCTGAGGACAAGGTCAGGGTGCCCCTATTCCTGAGTACAGAACGTGCGAAATGCCCAGTTTGGCCCCAGGATGGTTCTCCCTCCTGCGGGAACATGGAATTGCACTTCTCTGTGGATCGAATTCCTGGGTCATAGGGTAGGTTTGGCTTCCCAGGTGGAACTAGTGGTAAAGAACCCGCCTACTAATGCACGAGTCATAAGAGGCGCAGGTTCAATCCCTGGGTGGGGAAGATCCCCTGGAGGAGGGTATGGCAACCCGCTCCAGTACTCTTGCCTGGAAAATCCCATGGACAGAGGAAGCTGGCGGGTTACAGTCCATAGGGCTGAAAAGAGTCGGACACGGCTGAAGCAACTGAACATGCACGCATGCACGAACAGAGTTAAGGTTCATAGTAAGACTATCACACAGTGCATGCAAGAGTTATGAGACAGTTGATGAACCAAGTGCTAACTCGGTTGTTGGTCAAGGATCCTATCAGACCAGGGGAGGGCTCAGTGAGGACCAAGTTTGCATAGCCCTAACTTGAACGACAAGTGGAACGTATATTGCTACAGCTAAGAGAACAGAGGTATGGAGATGGAAGTGACCCTGGTGTGGTCATAGGCTGATAAGAGTAGAAGATACACATAGAAAGGAAAAAGGAGAGAGAAACGTTTGGTTACTGAGTCCAGGTCACAGCGGCCTTGACAGCCAGGACCAAGTACAGGACAATATTAGTGACAGTGAGAACTGAACCAAAAACCTAAAGGCAGCACATGTTTTTCTGTACATTTTGCTCTTTTATCACGGCTTTCTTAAATGGGCATCAAAGGACTTTTTTTTTTAATTTTTGACTTATTTTCTGTAACTGTTAGGGTAGCTTTGTGATTTTATGAGGGGATCTGGTTTGGAAATTGACAAAATGAATAATTCCTTCTTGTGTCCTATTTCATTTTATTTGGTGTAATAAGTTGGTTTCATAAGACTGTTAATATCAGCTTATATTTAGATATATAATATAGATAGCCTGAAAGTACAGAAAAGGTATTTTTCATTTAGTTCATTACAAACTAACTGTACTTAGGGATACTTTGGTTTTGGATAGTTAAGCTACTTGTCTAGTCACTGTTGCCATAAGCTTAGCCTAAGATGTGTTTAGAGCAAGGATTCCTTTTTTAGTGCCATGAACCCCTTAGCAGTTAGTTGAGATCTCAGGCTGAATTCTCAGAATACTGATTCAAAATGTATAGTATCAGTAGGATTGCAAAGGAAGCCAATTGTATAAATATAGCTACAACAATATAGTTGTTAGTCAGTCACGTCCGACTCTTTGCGTCCTCACGGACTGTAGTGCACCAGGCTTGTCACTCCTTGGAACTCTCTAGGCAAGAATACTAGACTGGGTAGCCATTCCTTTCTCCAGGAGATCTTCCCAATCGGGGTCTCCTGCATTACAGGCAGATTCTTTACTGTCTGAGCCACCAGGGAAGACACAATATTTAACAACAAGTTGAATGATGTATTTACTTCTTTGTCATATGATGCATGAGATAGAGGCAGTTTACAAGCCATCAAAATGAACATAAGCAAGATACTGAGAGCCTAACATTCGTAAAGCAACATGAAAATACATGATTTCTGTTAGTGATTAAATCACAGAAGTGTGGTTAAATGTGGTTTGTTGCCTACAACAATAATTGAAGGACAAGCTAAATTTCATGACAATAAAGATAATTTTACCTGCCCCAGATACAAAGGTCTGGGTTTAGGAACCTCTAATTTAGGGTAGTTTGAAATGCTCAATGATATTGCTTTTCTCATTTTCTCCTTATTGCTTTCGCTTTAATCCTGAAAAATACAGTGAACAGTTCACATAAAACATGTTCATACTATTTGGGGTTATGATGCTTGAGCAATATCATTTATTTTAATAAATAGCTATGCAATTATCTATATTTACCTAGGTATGCTTTAGGAAATTATTAGTAGGTTTCATTATATTGCCAACATATGTAACAGAGTCCACAGTTAAGATTAAATTGGTAATCAGGTGTATTAATCTGGTTAATTATTGATGTTCTTTATTTAGGGTTCAATTAATGTAAAAATAATCTAATGATGAGCACGTTTTTCAAAATTGTATACTGAGATAGCAACCCACTCCAGTATTCTTGCCTGGAAAATTCCACAGACAGGGGAGCCTGGCGGGCTGCAGTCCACGGGGTTGTAAAGAGTAGGACACGACTGAGCAGGCACACACAGGTACTAAAACTCTAACTTGTTAAGCACAAATTTTTAACAAAGAAACAGTGCCCTGAAAATCCTGGTCAGATGGGAGAAGAAATTGACATACTTTTTAAAGTGCTGTAGTAATTTAAATGTCCTTCTTATGAGACCAAGTGTGCACCTAGTTCTAATATATAGGTGTTTAAAATTCTTGGCTTTCTTTTCAGTTTATAAATGAGAGGAAGATTTATTTTGTTAGGGTCATATGTACAGTCACTGTTACAATGCTGACTTTGGCTAGCAGTTGGGTCAGTTGAAACTTACATTTATTGTTACTTGATTTGCTGAAATTTTAGAAGATTATCTTTCTCAAAACATATTAATTTGCTTGATGGAAAGATATACTTTGTTTTTCTCACCTTATTTAGAAATCATTAATTTTGGAATCAGATTCTTCATCTGCTAAAGAAATGTGAATTTTTTCTTTTTAAAAAATTTAGCAGCATAGTTTGTACGTACTTGTTAAACCAAAAATCATTGTAATTATTTGTTGACTCTTGCAGCCTTTTGAGCTTTCCTGGTGGCTCAGCAGTAAAGAATCCACCTGCCAATTCAGGAGACATGGATTCCATCTCTGGGTTGGGAGGATCCCCTGAAGAAGGACATGGCAACCCACTTTGGTATTCTTGTCTGGGAAATTGCATAGGCAGAGGAGCCTGGTGGGCTACAGTCCATAGGGTCTCAAAGAGTCAGACCCGACTGAGCAACTAAAAACAGCCAACAAAAGGCAGGTACGTGCACTGTACCCCACTTGGCCCTCTGCCCCGTGCTTCCATCTGCCTTAAAAAACAAAAATTGTGATAAAATATACAGAACATAAAATTGACCATAGTAACTATTTTTAAGTCTGTAGCCCAGTGGCTGGAGAAGGCAGTGGCACCCCACTCCAATACTCTTGCCTGGAAAATCCCATGGACAGAGGAGCCTGGTGGGCTGCAGTCCGTGGGGTCGCTAAGAGTCGGACACCACTGAGAGACTTCACTTTCACTTTTCACTTTCATGCATTGGAGAAGGAAATGACAACCCACTCCAGTGTTCTTGCCTGGAGAATCCCAGGGATGGGGGAGCCTGTGGGCTGCCGTCTATGGGGTCGCACAGAGTCGGACACGACTGAAGCGACTTAGCAGCAGCAGCAGCAGCAGCCCAGTGGCATTAAATACATTCACATTGTTGTACAACCATCTGCACCATCAACCTCTAGAACTTTTTCATCTTCCCAAACTGATACTTTGTACCCATGAAACACTAACTCCCCATTCTCCCCATTCTCTTCCACCTGCTTTTATAATTTTTTTTTTCTTGTTTGTGTCTCTTCCCAGCTACATGTACACTTCGTGGACTGTAGCCCACCAGGCTCCTCTGTCCATGGGATTCTTCAGGCAAGAATACTGGAGTGGGTTGCCATGCCCTTCTCCAAGGGGATCTTCCCGGCCCAGGGATCAAACCCAGGTCTCCTGCATCACAGGCAGATTCTTTACCATCTGAGCCACCAGAGAAGCCTGCAAGAGGGCCAGGAGGGGGCGCTGTCTTCAGAATAAAGAAAAGTATGTATGATGCACCCAGGACCGGGAGAACATGCTTAACAAAAAGCTTTGTTAAATAAAAACATGGGATAAAATTTAACCCTTGTTTGAAATCTGGGCTGGTTCTTGGACTAATAAATTCTCTAAATTCAGTGTTGAACCAGTAGCCAGGCAAAGTTGGATCTAAAACCTCTTTGCTGATGGAGTGGATAAAGCATTAACTCTGCTCCACTAATAAAATATTGAGTCTTTGTTAAGTACTTACCAGGGACTAGGTACTCAATACACAGAAATGACTTAGAAAAGTACCTGTTGTTCAGTCACCCAGTCATGTCCAACTCTTTGAGACCCCATGGACTGCAGCTCAATATATTTTCTTTTTTCTTTATGAGAAGTATCACATTTGGCTCTACAATCACCCTCTAAGGTGGTCATTCAGTTCTGAGTGAGAAATAAATTCAGAGACGTTGTGTCCCCTGCCAGAGGTCAGAGGTGACAGATGGTTCCAGGTCTGGGTGATTCCAAAGCTCACTGCATTCAGTATTTACTCTGCAACACTTCCCCATGTCAATTAACCAAAACAGGATTTCTGACACATTTTAGTTTCGTTTGAATAAAACTAGTTTTTCTTTTCTGATTACAAGCATGTATAAGTTCTTTTTTTAAAAAAAATTCAAGCATGGGAATTCCCTGGGAGTTCAGTGGTGAGGACTTGTTGCTTTCACCGTGGAGGCCTGGGTTCAATCCCTGGTCAGGGAACTAAGATCCCACGAGCCACAAGGCATGGCCAAGGCATAAAATAATTTAAAAGTAAAATAAAAATTTAAAAAATTAAAACATTCAGGCACTACAGAGAATGAAACTGTTAATTAAGACTTCTTAGAATGTTCTGTCAAGACTCACGGTGACCCTACCAGGGGTAGCAGGATTTGGAAAGCACGTTCCTCATCAACTCCTCCTTCCATGTTTTGTCTCCACGTCAGGGATTTTATGTTACATTCAGTGACCTTTCTTTCTTTATCATCCCCTCCTCGGTGTTCTCTGGAGAGAGCAGAGGAGGGCGTGCAGATGCTGAATCTACCTCCTCCCGTCTCCCCATTTGTATTTCCCATAAGAAATTCTTGTTTTCCATTCTATGCACTGGCCTTCCTCCAGCCAGGCCTAAGTTTGTTTTTCTGAGCATTGGTTTCATCCTGGGTGTAATAAGGAAGTTGTTGAGCGAAACTGTTTTTTTCCGGAGTAGCTGCGGTAAGCCTGCTATCTCTGGGGGAGCAGGAAGCAGCCCTTGGGATAGGATGGGCAGGTGGCGGGAGCGGGGGCCCGGATTGGCTGTCCATGAGCTCACCCCCTGGGCGGCAGGATATATATGGTTCTGACCAAAGCATCTTCTGAGGCAGCCTGGAAACCAGCAGCATCTTCTCCCTGGGAGAGCTGGGACTACTACCCCTCACTGGATACACCTTCCAGCAGACAGGGAGTGGTGCCCAGACGTTGTGGGCAGTACCCGACGCAGAGCCCCTTGATTGGGAGCTCCCGATCAAAAGTGTCCTGGGACAGGAGCGACTTCCATGGTCTGAAGCTGATTGAATGATACTCTCCTTAGACGACTGGAGTAGTAGGTGGGTATCTTGGGATCTTGAAAGGAGGGTAAACCCCGAGTCCAGTCCCAACACCGCTTCTAGCTTGCTGGTCTCTTCATCTCTAGAAAAGTACAAAATTCAATGACATGATTTCAGCCAGGCGTCATGCAAGGAGCTGGGAACTCACCTGGATTTAGAAGCTCTGAACTCAAGTCCCAGCCCTGCTGCTTACTTGCTTAGCAGTCCTGAGCAGGGAACTTCACTTCCCTGGGCCTCAGTTTCTTCATCTGTAGAATGGGGGCAGCATTACATACCTCTTCTGCTTATTTCCCTATTGGATGTTGTGGAGGTCAAGTGATAGCTTGACGTGAAGGTACGTAGTAAAGAGAAACTTTGCATAAACGGAGGTGTTATTACCGATGGCTAGACAAAGGTTTTATCACTTTACGTTTCTTGGAAGCTAGTCCAGGGACAGGGAGATCTTATGAAAAGGGTTCTGGTGCCCTGCTGCTCCAGCAGGGATTTTAGCGGCGATTATAACATTGCGTGGACTGTGGTCTGTGGTCGTGGATAGAGGACAAGACGGGGTGAGAATGGGATGGCGGTACCCGCACAAACTCAAGTGCTGGGTGGAGGGGTGCCGTGGTCGTTTTTAGAGTTCTCCTGCTCTGTGTTGATGACCCTACTGCCCCCGCAATCTGCTCCACTGCTGTGTCTCGGGGTCTGAAGGTCCACCGTTAGGGAGTTCATTGTTTTGGGTTTCAAAAGATCCTTAAAAGATGCAAATCCCAACCTTTTGGAAAATAGGTACCAGGTGATGTGTGTTTGATGGTGACAATCAGATTGGGCAGATGGTCCAAGTCTAGCTCTTGACGTTGAGCTGCAGGTCGGCTTTGGCAGAGCTGACCCCAGCTTTCCAGCCCCAGGCTCAGATGCCTCTTTGATCCGAAGCTTCATGCAAAACCCCACTGGGCTCTGCTGTGGTCAGGCCGTGGCTGCAGCCCTTCATCCCTGCCCAGCCTCACATTTTAAGGTAGACAAGGACGAGCTGGAGAGCTCTCAGGGATGGATATCCAGGCAGGAGAGGGGTCCAGAAGTAATGAGATATGAGAACACATCTAGAGACCTGGGCTGTTGGGTGATAGGCTGGCTGGAGGGACTCGGGGTGAGACAGCCTCTCCTCAGGGCGTGAGGGCCTGCCGCTAGCCAGGTCAGCTCTGAGGAGTGTGCGTGTGCCAAATCCCTTCAGTTGTGTCCAGCTTTTTGTGACTCTATGGACTGTGTAGCCCACCAGGATCCTTGGTCCATGGGATTCTCCAGGCAAGAATACTGGAGTGGGTTGCCATGCCCTCCTCCAGGGGGTCTTCCCAACCCAGGAATCGAACCTGATCTCCTGCATTGACAGGTGGGTTCTTTACCGCTAGCGCCACCCGGGGAGCCCCCTGTTTAAGGAGGACTGTCCTTAATTCCCGCAGGCTGATGGTGGACTGTCTGCTTTGAACAGTGGTGAGCTCCCATTGCAGGAAGTGTGCCGACAGGGGATGAGAGTGTATAAAGGAGTCTTACGCTTCTAGGGTCTCTTCCAATTCTAGGAACCTCCTAGGGACCCCACGAAGGAGAAAGAATACCTGAATTGTTCCCACTTAACACTTGGGAGGTGGGTGTGAGAGCAGGATGGGTCCAGTGTTGAGGGAAGAGATGACCACCTTGTCACCCACTCCAGTCCTCCAGTGGTGGTTGGAGGTGTCCTCCCAGAGGGTGTGGGCTCTGGGTGTGGACCAGTCATCTTGAGAGCCCAAATGGAAGACTTTGACCTCAAACAGGCACTGACCTTTGGTGTTCGGAGTGGCCATGGGCTTACTTGTGCTGATGAGAAGGAAACAAGAGCTGAGTCAGCCCTTGATTCTCCTACTCACCGACTGGCTTCCAGCCAAGAATCTGTGAGCCCCACCCTGTGTCTACAATCTTTGCCTCTGGGACAGAAATGTTAATACCTGGGCACACGTGAGTGTGTGACTCCAGGCATACAAGTCACA
Source organism: Oryx dammah (assembly GCF_014754425.2). NCBI lineage: Eukaryota > Metazoa > Chordata > Mammalia > Artiodactyla > Bovidae > Oryx > Oryx dammah. The sequence goes on from NW_024070195.1 coordinate 40,454,455, forward strand.
GCAGGCACGTGTGTGGACGTGGTTATCAGTGTCAGCATGAAAGAGCAGATTTGGTCACCCCTAAGTGTGTGTGTATGAGTGTGTTTATGGGAGGCCACTGAGTGCTGGAAAAAGAATTTAAAATCCAGAGAAGTGGATTCAAGCCCCATCTCTCCCCGCTTCTGGACTGTGAGACTGTGGGGAAATCTCTTAATTATCAGAGCCTCAACCTCCCACTGCCAGCCTGGCTCATTGCCAGGCTGGGGCCAAGTTGAATTGAGAGCTTGTGAATGGAGGATGTGCTGGGTGCCCTGTGGCTGGTAAGCTGATTGTGTTTGTGTATTTGTTCCAGAAACACTGAGAGCCTCCCAGGCAGTGTGGACACAACAGAAACCAGGCAGACTCAGGCTCTTTCTCTGGAACTTGGATCGAGACAAGGAGGGCAGAGGGCAGACGGATACCCAGAGAATGAGGCCCTGAATTTACACTTGGGGGCCTGGGAGGGAAACTTTAGGGTGTTATGAGTTCTCGTAGGTTGACAGTACGAGAGCATGTTTTGGGGTCACACGAGTATCTTAGCCTGTCTGGGCTGCCGTCACAAACTCTCGTAGACTGGGTGGCTTAGAGGCAGCAGGGATTTGTTTCTCATGGTTCTGGAGGCTGAAGTCCAAGACTCAGGCGCCCGCAGGTTCAGTGTCTGGTGAGGGCTTCCTGGTTCCGGGACCGGGTCTCTCTGTGTGCTCACACGGTGAGGGAGCACTCTGGGGTCTCTTGTATAAGGACATTAGTCTCTTTCATTCGGGCTCTGCTCAAATGACTTAATTACCCCAGAGGTCCCCACTTGGACTACCATCCCACTGGGGATTACGTTTCAACATATGAATCTGAGCGGGATGGAAACCTCCAGTCTATAGCAATGAGAGTCTGTGGATGTGACCCTGGGTCCACACCACGCTCCCTCGGAGTGGCTGGCTGTTTGTTGTATCTATTGTTTGTAGTCCAGGAGTGGAGAAGGGGAGCAGCTAAACTCCCTCTAGGAAGCGGTGATAGAGCTGTTGCAGAGGAGCTTGGCAGGTGCGTGAATCAGAGAATGATGTGTAGATGAGGTCAGCATATAATTGAGAAAATAACCCCAAATGCCAGCATGCTTGTGAAAAGTTGGCCAGTTTCCCAATTGGCCAAGGTCCGCTCTGTGCACTTTCTCTGGTGTTTTGCTGCTGTTGTTTTTAAATACATCACCGGTATATGTCAGAAGTCCAGCGATCGGCAGATCATTGGGATGTTACGGGTATTTCTGAGCAGACTAGGACTTTGCTCTGAAATCCACTTTCTGTCAAGGCAATCAACAAGTTTACAAGAGCAGCTGGGTTTTCACGCAGCCAATGTCTGCGGCTGTCTCAGGGTTACCATCTGGAGGCATGACCAGGACGGGGTAGAATTCCCCAATCGGCAGGCAGAACTTAGATGATGTCCCAGGCAAAGCAGGGATACAGGACAACAAAAAAAAAGAGGACGGAAAAAGAAAGATTTGCTTTGATGAATTCTGGATAGGCAGAATTTTATCATTAGAAAGTCTGGCAAGATTTAATTTCAGCACACACAGAATCTGTGTGCGTGTGTATGTATGGTGTGGGTAGTGTGTGTGTGTGTGTGTGTGTCGGGGGGGGGTTGTTGGTTAATATTAAAATACAATCTTCTCAGGCAGGGCTCTGAGACTTTAAAAGTCTGAGGACACATCTGCCCCACAGATCTTCCAAGTGTCTCCTTGGAGGAGCGTAGGCTTTTTTTAAAAAAAAATGTTTATTTCTTTATCTGGCTACACCCTGGAGTTTCTCCTCCCTGGGGAACACTCTTGGAATGCCAAGGTCATGCTCACCGCCCGCCCTGCCCCCCACCTTGCCCTGCCCCTGGGGCGGCTGCAGCTTCTCCTCTCGGCCTCCCTCCCCTTCCTCTGGGCTCGGGGGCACTGTTGTTTCAGGAAAGCAGGGGCTAAATCAAGGCAGTTTTCTTGAAAAAACTGCACAAAGGAAAACTACTGTCAAGTGGAATTGTCTTGATGCTCTGATTAGAAGTAGCAGAGTGTCCTTTGAATGCGGTAGGACACTGCCACCATCAGCAATGGGGGAAACCGTTTCCATAGCAATGACAGGTTTTTTCCATAATAACTGCACCTCTTTTCTCTTTCGTTGGAGGAAGATTTCAGGCCCTCTGTGTGGGAGACCCTCTCGAGCCAAGTTAGTACAGGAAGCAAAGGGGCTGGTTTGGTGGTTCTGTTACTGAGCAGCTTCTCTGCCAACCTCATCCAATTTGCCCGATCACAGGAACATACAGCACAAGCAGAGAGCACCCTGACATCATTCAGTGAATATCTCTTTTTTTCCCCTCCTTTTTCTTTTTGGCCAGAAGCTTGTGGGATCTCAGCTTCCCCACTAGGGATGAAACCCAGATGTAGCCTCGGCAGTGAAAGCGAATCCTAACCCCTGGACCGCCAGGGAAGTCCCTCAAGGAATATTTCTGGCTCAGCTAACTTTGATCTTAACATCAAATAGAACTTCGACCTCAGCTTATCTTCTCTTTAAACCATGTGCTGCTAAAGAGAGAGAGTAGGGACTTTCCTGGCGATCCAGTGGTTAAGACTCCGCCTTTCCAGTCCTGGGGGTGGAAGGTTCGATCCCTGGTAGGAGAACTAAGATCTCTCATGCCACAGGGCACAGGCAAAAAAATAACAATAAAGGTTAAAATAACTAAATAAATAAAGAGTGAGAGTAGCTATCAGGGGAATAGAGCATTATTGCCCTCACCGCTTGCACCCCTACCCCTGCCCACGTGAGAGCTCCAGCTGCGTTTCGTTCCCTGGCACCAAGCAACCTTTCTGGTACATAGTGGGTGCCTGTTAGAGCTTTGCTGAAAGAAATTAATGAGAAGAAAGCAAAATATTTTCTTCTGTGATTTCTTTTCTTATCCCACTTAATGCCACATCTTGGAAGCATAACTGTAAGGCAGCTTCTGAGGCTTTCAAGAACATTAGACAACTTTCAGATAAAATAACATTGCTAAAAGTTTTCATGTAACTTTATTGCTTCTTTAAGGAACCTTGAGCAACAAATAAATCCATACAAACTGCCTGTTTCCTCACCTCATTTCCTCCAAGTCTGCAAGCATGTGGATGCATTGCTGGGTGGAACCCACTGGCTTCTGGCCATCCTCCCTACCCTTCCTCCTGAAACTCATGTTTGAAGGAAGAAAGACATCCTTAACTATTAACTCTCACCTTCAAATCTGTCTGTATTTCTCTGTGCCTTTTCTTCCCTCTCTTTATGTAGCTTCTTCACATTCACAAGGATCCCTGCACATCTGAACTTGCAATTACAGCTTCTCATTTTTGTCTCTAAGCTGGACATAGTAACAGAATACATTTTAAAGTAATGAATCAGTTGGTAAACACAGAAGATATAAGGTAGATACATTAATACTTAATACACTAATAATAGTAAATGCATGATGAAGCTGTATTACAAATTAGAGTAGGCAAGCCATAAATCTAAACTCCATAGGAATCTCTGGGAACTCAGGACTGAGATTCCAAACCATATTTCCTTTTTCTTTTAACTTCCACCAAAGGGCAAAGGGTTTCTGAACAACTTCAGAAAAATTGGAAAGCCTCAGGAGTTTCAGATTAAAGACACACAAATCAAGTGCACTGCCCACACCCCAGCCTGGTTAAAATGCTGCCCGGAAAGAGGAGGTTGTTTTTTCTTTTCCATGAGTAGTTGCTTCATTTTGGATGGAGAACGGAAGGGTCCCGGCTGCTTTAAGATGGAACGGGTCCGAATTCATTTATTGTGTGTTAATACACACTCTTAGGTATTGTTCAGTTTACTAAGCGCTCATTATACATTTATTCCTTTGTTTAATAAGTACTTACTGTGTGCCAGTGATGTGCGGCATCTTCATAGATACTCAGGAAACAAGACCCAGAAAAACAGACAAGGGGGGAGGCAGAGAGGCTCAGGCAACAAACCGCTAAACATGTGAAGAAATCTTGCCAATAGGAGGGCCCCTTTGGGTAGGTAGAGCTTTTCTGGTGGCTCAGACAGTAAAGAATCTGTCTGCAATGAGGGAGACCCGGGTTTGATCCCTGGGTTGGGAAGATCCTCTGGAGAAGAGAATGGCAATTCAATATTCTTGCCTGAAAAATCCCATGGACAGAAGAGCCTGGTGGGCTACGGTCCATGGAGTTACGAAGAGTTGGACACAACTGAGTGACTGAACACACACACACACACACCCCAGTGGTTAGGACATGGCACTTTCACTGCTGAGGGCATAGGTTCAATCCCTGGTCAGGGAGCTAAGATCACCAAACTCAGTTTCAGTGGACTGCAGTCAGTGTGTTGGCAGGGTGGTCCTCCTGGAGGTTCTAGGGGTCCAGCTGTGAGATCTGGGGCATGACCTCCTGGGGATCGGTTTCCTCCTCTGGAACATGGGACAAGGATACCTGTCCTTCCAAGGGATGCTGAGGAATTTGAACGAGACAGTGGCTTTGAGAGTTGATAGTGCTCACATGATGGGTAGGTTGGATGGGCGCATGGGTCAGCACCACAAGCCCACCTCACAATCTCCGAGGCCTCTTCTAAGGGAGCTGTCTGTTTCGGTTGCAGTGCAATGGAGCCTCCCTGGGGCCCGAGGAAGCCTCTGTTGTGGAGGAGAGCCAAGTCTCTGGACAGGCTGCAGAACGCCCAGAAGGATTCAGAGTCGTGGGACTGCCGGGGCCCTTCCCTGCCCACTGGCCCCTTCAGGGAAGGTCTTTGTCGGACGGCCAGTGATGGGACCAGATGTCTCAAGAGTCTAGTTCAGTCTGTGGAGGCTCAGGACACCACAGCTGCTGCCCCCAGCCCAGAGGAGACCAAGGACCTTCTCAGTGAGCAGAGGCCTCGGCAGGACGCCAAGAAGGACAAGGCCCAGCGGCAGGCCCCGCAGGGGTGGCTGAGGTTTGTGGTGAACTTATTCTTCAGGATGGGCCCTGAGGAGCCCAAGGAAAAGACCAACAAGAAAGCAAAGGGGAAGGAGGGCCCCCCTGAGCCCGCAGAACCCCCCGAGAGCCCGGGCGAGCCAGCTCCCAGGAAGAAGGCCCACAGCAAGAAGGCCAGCCGCAAGAAACACAGTCAAAGGCAACACGGTGTGGAGGAGGCCAGGGGGACCCGAGACCAGGAGGCCGAGAGCCGAGAGGCCAAGGCGGCTGAGGCCTCATGTGGCGAGGGGGCTAACCTGGGCCCAGCAGCCAGGGGTGAGCAGACTGTGCCTGTTTCTATGGTGACCCCACCCCAATCCCTACCCCAAGGGCTGGGGTGCTCTGAGCTGCTTCCTTAAACCTCTCAACAGAAAGGGACTCGGAAGGTAGGGCCACCATCAGGAACAGCTTCACTTCTTAGAGGTAGAGCCGCACGGGGGCTGAGAACTGGAGGAGAAACCCCAGTTCCACCACTCACTGGCTGGGTGACCTGGGGCTGGAGACTTGCCTCATTGAGCCTCAATTTTGTTTTTCCTTTCATTGATACAACAGAGACTATAACAGGTAGCCGTAGTCCAGAGCTGGCAGACAGCAAGGGCTTCATAAGTGGCAGATGCTATTATTGTTAAGTACTCAGGGTTAAGGAGCACAGCCAGGGAGAAATATGAAGGCAGAGGGGAAGCTGAGCAGGAAGCTCTATCCCCCAACATTAATCTACGTGTGAGGCCTGGGGTAGGTGACAGGGAAGTAGAAACAGCTGGCTGCTGGTTCTAGACTTGATTCCACCAAGTTTGGGATAAGTTTGCTGTGTGACCTTGAGCAAGTTGCTATCCCTCTCTGATATCTCTTTGATTCTCACTTGTAAAATGAGTGAGCTGGTCCCTAAGGTGCCTTCCGTTTCTGATGTTTCGTGTCCTAGAGTTGAATGTCCCATAGGCAGCTGGAGGAAGATGGAAATTTGCCCTACAGGACTCAAAACTCACCATGTTTTTCATGGGGAGAAGAGATCCAAGGAAGATTGAGGATACTTGGGGGTGGGGGAGTGGAGAAGATGTCTGGACTGAGGCAGCCTCTTTTCAAATGGAAACCTTGGAGGGTTTCTGATTTTTTTGTTTAAGCCTAGAGCTGGCTCCAGCAGTGCCTGGCCTGCTGTGAATTCCATGCACTGTGTTGATTAACAAAGTCAGAAGAATCTCACTGACACTCACACGCAGTCCCACACATTTGGTTTCATCTTTATTATATGTGGAGAAATCTCTGATCTCCACCAGTTCTTGCTCCTCGAAGGTGGGGGTGCTGGAGTCTGGAAAGTTTCTTTCCAAGCTGTAGGTCACCAGCAGGAAGAGAAGCTCAGAAAGCTCGATATTTCTGTTAGCAAACAAAATGGATTGCTCCAGACGACTGCTTGGACCTTGGATGTTTAGACCTCACAAAATGCATGTGCTGACGTTGGCTCTTCTGGTGCTTCTGGTCCATTTAAGTTAGAGTTTCACAGAAGGGTCACAGAAGGGAGTCTCAGGAATTAGACTGGCCTCTGGAAAATGCTTCTGCCTTATGTGTTGATGAGCATGGGAACTTTTGAAGTCATTTAAAATTTATAGAAGGAATACACACACACACACACACACACACATATATAAACACCCACATATACATAAATATTTAAATGTATAGAAGAGTGGAAAGAATAGTTCTGTGCACATTCACATACTTAAAATTGTTACTAGTCAGCCATCCTTGCTTCATTGTTGCTGAACCCCTTTAAGTAAAGTGATGCTTCATCCTTAAATACTTAGACACACATCTGCAAGAAATAAGGACAGTCTCATACACTACCCCAGTCTTGTTATTGCCCTTAATAAAATCCATAAGGCTGTATGAATTTAAGTTCCTACCAAGAAGGGGCATATTTTAAAAGATATGAAAGTAGAGGAGCTATGCACCTGTGAAGGAGCAGCTAAAAGGCATTTAATTGGTTGTTTTGCAGGAAATTTGCAGCATGATTGTTCTCTTACGTGAGAGGGAGATGGCTGGTAGACTGAGTCAAGGAACAAAAGCCTAACAGGGTTTATAAATGAGAGGCAAGGGGTAAGAACATCTGCAGACAGTCTGGGAAGAGGGAATCTTGTCTGCACCTTCTTTTGTGTAAACTGATCAGCTGGCAACTAGCAGAGGCCACCCTGGGCACACTGTCTTTGGGTAGGTCGACTGGAATATCAAAAGAAAACCATTTACATCGTTTGGGCTTCTGTGTAAAGACTTGGCAGTGTGGTTGGGCACCAGCGTGGCAGGCTATCTGTGTCCTGCCTGTTGGAGTGCCTCTGTCCACCTCAGATGGGCTGGCGCTCCATCATTTCCCTGGCTGAAATTTTGTAGGTCGAATCATCTCTAACCTTGTAAGGTATTTCCAAACGCAGTCTCCTTTGATGGCCTGACAGCCTCCTGAGGGATCCAGGATGGGACTTATGATTCACATTTCACAGAGGAAGTGACGAAGGCCCAGAGAGGTTAAGAGACTTACCCAAGGTCACACAGCTTGGGTCACAAACTCAAAGTAGATGTTTACAGATCTGCAAAGTTCAAAGGATATTGTGGGGTACAAGTTGAATGCCTGAAGGACTGACTCGAAACTTCTGCATAAAATTGCATGCTTTGGCCTAGTACCCTTCACCTGTGGATCTTCCAACCCTTTCTTAGAAGGACCAGGCCCTGGGATGTGTGCTTCCCCATCCCCAATCTGTGGCCTAAAGGAGCTGTTTTAAGAGGACCCTCACTTAATCCAGAAGTCCCAAGTTGGTCTCAGAAGGCCAAGGCAGTCATTAAAAAGAGTCCTCTCTGCGCCTACAAAGATTAACCAGGTGTATTGGTTTTCTTCCAGAGGATATCATCATCGAGAAGATAGTGCAGCTGCTCCAAAAAGTGGGAGACCAGTGGGAGGAAGAGGTGAGGTGGGGCACACTGCCCTCCCTCCTCCTTGCTCAGACCCTACCTGTCCTGCCGGGTCTCGCTGCTCCCCTGCTCCGGCCTCTGTCACCAGCCGTGCCTGGGGCCACCCTGAAGCCCTTGGGTGCTCCTCAGCTGCTTCGTGGGGAGCTTTCCCCTCTCCTGAGGCTCAGGGGCCTGACTCAGTTTCTCTCTCCTCTCTCCCACAGCAGCATCAAGCCCTTCAGTCTGTGGTGACCCCACGAAACCCAGCACCAGTCGTCAAGAAGAAATCCCAAGAGAAAATGTCCAGCCTTAAGAGAGCATTTTCTTTTAAGAAATATGGCTCGGAGGAACCCAAGAGAGCAGGGGCCACCCATGTTTCCAGCCCAGGGTCCCGGCAGCCCAAGAGACCCAACTTTCTGCCCCTGTGTGTCGGCGGCCATCGGCCCTCCAGCTCCAGCCTCCCTGGTGAGCAGGCTCACGGTTACCATAGCAACACTACCTCTCATGCTGGAACCTTCCCCATGGCTTGAATTGGTCATGTGCAGAGCTGCTGTCCCAGTTCTGAATTTCACTCTGCCCTGAGCAGCGTGGGGAGGGCAAAAGGAATGCCAGAAGGTTACCTCCACACGCCAAGCCTCATCGTCTAGGCAGCCCAGCTAAGCCCCTGGTGGAAACTGTGTTCAGAGAATTCCACCAACTATCGTGGTCTCTCTGCAGCCTCAGCTTCCACACCCTGGCAGCGGGTAGCACATGTAGGAAGGAACTAGAGCCTGGCAAGCAGGAGATCTGGGTGCTGGGCTGTATAATCCCTAACTCTGTGCCTCAAATCTCACCTGTAAAAATAAGACATTTTCTGGCTGTGTATCTGTTGGCCACCAGTCCTCATCTTAGGAAGTACGTCTTATTATCTCCATTTCACAGATGAGGGAACTAGGGTTTCGGGAGGTAAAATCATGTTTGTGGTCACGGGGCCCATCACGATGGAGCCAGAGTTACTGGGAGAGAGGGTCTTCCTGGTGTCAGGGAGGAGCAGCCTAGCAGGTCATCCTGGCCGGGGGAATTCACATTTTAAAAAGGAGGAAGCTATGTTGAACACTAAAGAGTGATCCCCGGTGGTGGGATTTCAGGCCACAGGGGAGATGTTTTCATGTAGGGGGAGCCTGGCTGCGATGGGTCTAATTCGGGCCAGGGCATCAGGCATCTACTCTCCAGTTTGCAGGTAAAGCCAAGATGGTGGAGGGATGAGCTTCCAGGGGAAGGAGGGTGGGAGTGGCGGAGAAGCCCAGGACAGGGACAGCTATACGGATGGACGTGCAAAGGGGTGAGGAAGCTTGGTCTTCAGTACAGCGCAGCCAGGGCCCTGCCCAGCAGCCCCCTTCCGCCCCAAAAAGGCCTCTGCATGTGCTAGCCATGGAGAGCACTCTGAGTCTCTTCTGACTTCTGTGTGTTAGTCAACACCCTCAGGCTGGTGAAACTCACCCACCGTTTCCTTTTGCTTTTTAGGTGTGGAAGAACCTGAAGTCCAAGAGGCTCTACCTACAGATGGTGGACGTCCAAGTCTCTTTGAGCTTTGCACCCCAGCAGAAAGTGGGGGACGCATCGAGGACCTGCAGGACAGAGCCACAGAATTCAGTCAGTACCCACTCTTCTCTTCTCAGAGGCCCCTTGGAAAATGTCTGAGCTGAGCCCTCTACTTCCAGAAGGGAAACTGAACCAGAGACAGGCAGTGACCTGTCCTTTTCTGCCTCTGAGCACTGCGGGCTGGAGAGGCAGCTTGGGGTCCAGAACACAGGCCCTAAGCCAGACTGAGCCTCAGCTGTAAAACCACAAAAGTAATAATGCCCTCCTTAGGGAGGCCGACACTAGGAGATGCAAGGAAAGCATTAGTCCATGGCAAGGGCTCTGTAGAAGGTACATCTTTAGAACCTGGATTTGAACCTGAGCTCTGACCTCTCCAGCTGAGTGATCTTGGACAAGCTCCTTCATCTCTGGTCTCAGTTTCCTCATCTATAAATTGGGGATAAGAATAGTACCCCCTCCCTAGAGTTGCTGGAAGTTCTCAATGAATTAGCAGTGATGAAGCATTTAGAGGTATACATGGGAGCTGCTAAAAAAGTATCAGCTGCAGTTTATTGTGACTATTAGTGTTGTCCTGTAGCCCAGCTTGAGAGCAGAGCCTCAGGAGAAATAAAGAGGATGGGAAGAGGGGGAGAAGCCTTAGGAGAGAAGCTGAACCGATGGTGGCTGCCACCTTTATCATTATTATTTTATCATTGGCGGAGCCAAGACTGTAATCATGTAATCACTGTCCCTTCTGTGTGTCTGCAGATCCTGTCTCCCTACCTCTCCCATTCTGCCTTCTCTGCTTTTCACAGAGGCCGTGCCTTGAAGGAGAATTGAGAAGGGCCCCTGATCTACCTACAAGTGGAGGAAGGAGCAGGGAGGGGGGATTTGGGACCAGACGGCCTTGAGACACCTTCCCCTGGAGGCAGGGGTCTCAGCTGTTTTCCTAAACATAACAAGGCACGTCTAGGCCCTTCCTCAGCAATGAATGAATAAGTGAATATGTTCCCATGGTTTGAATAAGTGAATTAGTAAATGAATATGTTCTCAGGGCTTCCCTGGTAGCTCAGCTAGTAAAGAATTCACCTGCAATGCAGGAGACCCTGGTTTGATTCCTGGGTCAGGAAGTTCCCCTGGAGAAGGGATAGTCGATCCACTCCAGTATACAATGTGGGAGACCTGGGTTCAATCCCTGGGTTGGGAAGGTCCCCTGGAGGAGGGCATGGCAACCCACTCCAGTATTCTTGCCTGGAGAATCCCCATGGACAGAGGAGCCTGGCGGGCTCCAGTCCATGGGGTCGCAAAGAGTCGGACATGACTGAGCGACTGAGCACCTGTTCCCACAAAACCAGCTCTGCCTTCAGGCCACCTCTGGGGAATCTGTGTCCCCACCATGGGTTGGGCCAGGGATGACCTCAAAAGCAAGCTCATCAGCACCCACCCTGGAGACTTGTGAGAATCACCCAGGGAGCCACCGGGTCTTAGGAAATGAAGACTAACCACAGAAAAGCTTTTCTCAACACTTTAGGAAATGAAGACTAACCACAGAAAAGCTTTACTCAGCACTCAAGTGTGAGCAACCCCTTTGTTCTTTTTTTTTAGAAGAATTTGTCCAGAAGATCATTGCCCTTCTCCAAGATGCAGAGGAGCAGTGCAGAGACAAGGTGAGGAAGACGTTCCCCACATAGACCCTGACCTTCACTTTGGACACCACCCCCCAGCCTGGCACTCCCCTGCCCCTACCCCAGTCCTGCATCTTGCCAGAACCTGGCTCCATCTCCCCTCCTTCCTGGAGCCTCCCCTAATCGCTGCAGGCTGTGCTTGACTCCCCAGCTCTGAGCGTCATCACCCTTCTCCCCTAACCACACCATCTGGCCCACAGTGGGTCTCTGTCTGTTTCTGGAGCTGCTGGTCTCCACTGACTTGTAAAGTCAGGGGCCCTGACTCAGTTTCCCTTATCTCCCCCGTAGCAACTTCAAGTCCAGGAGCCGGAGGTGGCTGTAGAAAACTTGGCCCCAGCCTGCAGGAAGAAAGGCCAAGAGAGAAAGTCAAATTTCAGAAAGGCCTTCTATAAAAAACACAGCTCCAAGGACCCCAAGAGAGTGGGGGCTGCAGGTGCTGCCAGCCCAGACTCCCGGCCACCCAAGAAGCCCAGCTTTCTGCCCCTGTGTGTTGGTGGCCATTGGCCCTCCGTCTCCAGCAACTCTGGTGAGCAGACCTGGGGTTGCCATGGTAACAGAGGCTGCCTCTGGCCCCGTGGCTTCCTCCAGGGCAGGGTTGGCCAGATATGTGGTGTACCATTCAGTCTTGACTTTCACACTGAGCAGAGTAGGGCGGTGTGGGGGCTCAAGAGGAGAAAGGAGTTGGCTGATGCCAGGATTCACCCCACACACACTCTCCCCCACCCATCATAAACCCCTGAAAACATAGTATGACAGCATCACCATACATAAATCAGAATCACCTGCAAAGGTGATAGAAAAATGGAGACTCAGGTTTGATGAAGCAGGACATGTCCTGGGCCTCTGTTTTTTCACTGCACTAAGGTGTGAGGACCACTGGGGTACAACAATGCCCCCAACATTGGCAGAGTGCCCGCTGCATGCCGCGTTCACACATATTATCTCATTTAATCCCCCTCACAACTCTCCCAATTGACAGATGGAGAAAATGAGATTCAGACAGACTAAGGGACTCAGCAAAGGCTTGCCAAGTTAAAGGGGAAGGGGGCTCACTTGCTGAGACTTGTTGGCAGGCCTGCTTGCTTTCCTCCCAAATATAAGGAGGCAGAGGGGGTAGGTGGAAGAGAGAATGAGATGCCTGGAGGGACAAAGAGCACTGTGAACTCCTCTGAGGCAGGTCCAGTGGGGCTGGGGGTTCCCTGAGGAGCCTGGGAAACCAGGACCCGTCTTAAGCCAGAGACTTTGGACAGCTTCTTGTCAGAACCTGGGTTCAGTGATGTGCTGGTAGATTTGAGACAGGTGCAAACACATTCACACCGACTCCTCTTTGCCCTCAGATCCAGAGGATCTCGAATTCCAGGGGTCCCCACCCACAGAAGGGGAGCCAGTTGGAGACCCAGAAGCACCCTTCCAGGCCAGAAGCCACAAGCCAGAAGCGGGACCTCAGCCGGATGGAGCAAATGAATCCAGTTAGTGTCACCCTGCTCTCTCCTGGGACAGCTGCCCCGGGGCTTCCCCTTTGCATGGCTTTCACAGGCTGAACCCTAGTAGGGAACTGGGAAGGCAGCTTTACAAATACCCCAGGAGACTCTAGAAGGGCAGAGAGGACACAGGGTTGACCTTTGAACTGGGGCAGAGTTGCAGGTGGACAACCTTCTTCAGGTAGAGAATGTCCATTCTGTGGGATGTACTTTCACCCCACCGCATGCCACTGCTTCGCATGAATGTTTCATGTAAAACTCCTAGCTTGCTCTGGATCTCATAGCCATTGGCCTACTGCAAACAAGCTCCAGTACACTAGGGGCACGGGGTCCAGGGAAAGGTAGCCTTTGCAGATTTCTGAGGTATAAAATTCCCACCTTGGCTGATTTCAAGTTGCCAACAGTTTATAACAAACGGTTCTCCAAATATTCCGAATATTCATAATTAAGTCTTGGTAAGAGCCGCCACCTGCACACCATTGTTTACAACCCAGGCTGATGGTGCAGGCTATTCTGCAGCCTAGATAAGGTCTCAGTTTCCCCATCTGTCAAAATGGAGCTGAATGTGGTGGCAGGTGAGGCTCTGCAGGTCCAAGTGACTTCTTTGTCTATAAAGCAAAACGAAACAAAACCCTCATGATCCAGCTCTAGTTTAGGGGAAGATTTTCCTTGGTTCTTCATAACTAAACTGTGTGCTGTGTTTTAGAGGCAAAATACTTCTGGGATCGATGGATGGGTTATTGCAGAACTTGTCAACAGTCCCTCAATCCTTCTTTATTTTTCTTAGAGGAGCTGATCATCCAAGAGCTGGTGGCCCTTCTCCAAGAAGTGGATGGCCAGTTGGGAGAGCAGGTGAGGAGTGCTCAGTACCCCCAAGGACTGAACCCAAGTTCAGGCCCCATCTTTGCATCTGGGTGACCGTGGCCTGCCCCATAACTTCCGTGGGCCTCTGTTTTCTCCTTTCCAAAATGGGGGATAAATACCTACTTGCCAACTTTAGTGCTTATATAGAAAATGCCAGACACACAGCAGAGGAGATCAATGTTAATTAATTTCTTTTTTCTTTTTTTTTTTTTCAATGTTAATTTAAAATAACGTAAAGCTCTGTGTCTCCACTTGCCAACCAGGACTTCCCCTGTCCAAATCATCCTTGAAGTTCAGCTCAAGGAAGCCTCCTTCCCCAAGTCCCTTTTATCTCGTCCTCTATTTGCCCTTCACTCTGTCTTGGCACACGCTTCAGCAATTATAAGGCCTCCAATTCTTTCAAGCTTTTAGAGTTCCCTCTATTGCTAGATAGCTTGTGACATAAGGTTCCTCGCCTTTGAAAACCTCACAGTCTACTTGGAGAGACAAACACAGATCACACACAAAGAGGCAGGTCACAGATGAGTGCTCAGTGTGGTGGTGCTGGTTTAGTCACTGAATCATGTCTGACTTTTGTGAACCGGTGGACTGTAGCCCACCAGGCTCCTCTGTCTATGGGATTATCCCAGCAAGAGTACTGGAGTGGGTTGCCATGCCCTCCTTCAGGGGATCTTCCAGACCCAGAGATCAAACCAGCATTGTAGGTGGGCTCCGGTATTGTAGGTGGTCTCCAGCATTGCAGGCAGATTCTTCACAGCTGAGCCTGTAGCCATTGCTATTGGTACCTCTTCTGGTACCACAGATCGCGTGGCCCAGCTCCCAACTGCCAGCACTTGCATCCTTTTGCCTGAAGACTGGCCCCTCCAGAGCCGTTTACACCCATACAATAGGCCAGTGTGACACTCTCCACCTTGCCAGGAGCAGCCCTCAATCATCGGCTGATGGGAGCTGGTGTGCACATACTCCAGCTCCCTCCCCCCTTGGGGGGATAACTCTGGGGCTTCCAAATTGCCCCAAGGGGATCAGGCTCAGCTGCCAGCCTGAGGGGGCTGCTTCCCATTCTTGCCCCCCTGTTTCCACTCCCCCATCCGTGTCTGCCCGGATCACTCACCACAGAAGTGAGCTGCATCTGAGTTCTAGTCTTTGGATCTGCCTCTGGGGGAACCCAACCTAAGACATTTAGGTATTAGGAGGAGGAGGCTTAGGGCAGGAACTGAAATTCACCCAACATCCACTTTTCACAAAACATTAAACTATCTCACTTGACCCCTTTCCCCCAACAATAGTGTGCTGGGGGAAGGCATTATTACCCCCATTTTACATGTGACAGAGGCTCAGAGAGGTCACTCAGCTAGCGAATGCTATTTAAGCATCCATTATCTGAATCCAAAGACCTGCATTTTGTCTTTTGGGTTTTTTTTTTTCCCCACTTTGTTGTGCTGCTTGGAGCTGTACCTTGCAGAGCAGATTCTGAGAGGCCAGGGAAGGTGGAGGAATTTAACAAGGCATGCTGTCCCAGGGACAGGGAGGCGCCCAGCCTGACTGCGTGGGGTTGATGGAGGAGGGGTGCGGGGGGGGGGAAGTACCTACCTGCCAGCCAGGCTGATGGATGGCCTGCCTTCATTTCTGCCTCCAGATCAAGCGACACCCCAGCTTTAAGAAATTTTTCTACGAGCCCTCAGCCTCTTCCCTCAGAAAGCTGGTAGCCACGCTGCGCAGCCAAGGGGCCCACGCCACTGAGCCCGAGAGAACCTACCCATTTGTCTTTGGCTTGGGAAACCAAGGTCCTGGCAACAATTACCACACCGTCCTCAATCTCACAGGCCTACACTACAGGAGACCCAGTTACGGCCAGTTCCCGTACGAGGAGGCCCAGCAGGTGAGAACCGGCCCCGTGGCACGAGGGGGGACAGACTCAGATCACAAGACCTGCTTCGTGTCCTCTCCCCTCCCCTGCTTAGCTCCGGACTTCTGGGGTCCAGCTGAAATGCCACCTCCTGTCCAGGCCTTCTGAGACAGTGCTACACCACAGCGGCCGTCATCTTTCCCAGCCTCCCTGCTTTACCTGCTAGTAAGCTGATTAGCATCCTCTTTTATTTGGCTCTGGTCTCCAACAGGAGGGGTATTTTCATACTTCTTGATATCAGTATGGAATACCGGACTGGCTACTATCTTAGCTTCACCCTCTTGCTGTTTCATGCGTTGTGCTGCTTGGCTTGCCAATTGAGACGGTCATAAAATTTAAAGAAAAAAGTACAGTAAGATTACATATCAAATACGGGATGGTGAGGTAGTTGAGAAGGCTCCCTGGGGCTGTTGGGTTCTGAAAGGCTTCTCAGAGGACATTCTTCAAGGACCTTGCCTTGACTGATTATGAATAGCTTCTCTTCTGCCATCGCTCGCTCTTTTGATTGGTTTCAGGCTTTCCCTAATAATCCTCCCTTCCCTGAGACTCTGGGATGGTCTCTGTAGAGAGAAAATTTATTACTGATCTTTTTTAAAATCTGAATTTTCTGGTGGACTCTGAGTTCTCCCCGCCCTTTTCAAATTCACTTAAGATGACCAGCTTACAAACATTTAACCACTTCTAAAGTGCAGAAACTACTGAGTGAATTGTGATTTTAAAGCAATGAAACGTCCTATTGCTGTTGTTCAAACAGGACCAGAACTTCCAGATCCAAATGGTTCCCTGGGGGACCAGACCTTTATTGCAATGATATCACTCTTACTCAAACTCTTTGTCTCCCCCTGGAATTAACTTTAGAAGCCATGTGATAAGTCTGTCAAGAAAGCAGGCCTTATTTCATGATACTTGTACCTCATCATTTCAGTGGCTTTCCTGGTGAGAACCCCGTATGACCTTAGACCTCTCTTTTCTCAAACTCACTGTCTTCTGGAGGCTAGGGACAATTTGCCCTCTAAGGTGGCGTGACTTAGCAGCAGCAGCAGCAAGGTGGATTAGGTAACACCAGATGGAGTGATCTGAGTTCTTTGTGGAAGATATTTTAGAGACATCAGTT
The DNA here is from genome assembly GCF_014754425.2 of Oryx dammah. Taxonomy (NCBI): domain Eukaryota; kingdom Metazoa; phylum Chordata; class Mammalia; order Artiodactyla; family Bovidae; genus Oryx; species Oryx dammah. Next base: position 40,470,983 of record NW_024070195.1, read on the forward strand.
CTGACATTCTCAGTAGCCCTAACACTGTATCTTCTGGTTTTGCTAGCCATTCATTTATTTATTCACTCATCCATCCAATCAGTACATATTGAGAGCCTTCTATTAGCCTAGCTGTGTAAGATGCTCTGAGGGCCTGTGAGAGGTTCTAATGGAAAAAGACAGACTGTTTACTGATAATAAAAGTAAATATCAATTAGATGCCAAATTAGCACCAACTGTGGCCAATAAAGAAGTTGGTTCTGGGCGCCTTCCAGGAGGCAGCAGGCATTGGCTTTGACCTTTGAGGATGGAGAGGCTGCAGATGGGGAGAAGGGACCAAGAGGACACTGCAGGCAGGAGGTACTCTGTGAGCAAAGACCCAGAGGTGGGAGCTAGTGGGTTAATGAGAACTCTGTTGTTATCAGGGTGGGACCCATATGGAATTGGACTATGACTAAAATCTGTGTTCTTTTTCTCCTCCCAGAACATCACAAGTTCTCAGATCCAGAGTCCAGATTGAAAGCTGCGCTTTGCACTCAAGTTCCCTTGAAATATGCAAACATTGGTAGCTTCAGCCAGGAAACCCTGAAAATGCTCCATGTTTTCCCAGTCCAGTGCTTCACAGACATGATGGAAGAAGAGAGTGGACAGCCATTCTGTGTCCATGCACCATCGTGGGCTCATTGAGACCGAGAATGAACAAGGTGTTCGTCTACAAAACTGGAGGCAAAGGCTGTGGGGGAAAATGCACTGGACTGGGAATTAGGCGACCAGGACTCCACCTGCTGACCTACCTCCAAACTTGCTGCAAAACCCTGTACGAGTCCCACGTCCCTTCTCCTCTCCAGACCTTGGATTCTGGGCTGGGTTAGTGACCCATCAGACCCCTTCTGGTTGTATTATGCTAAAATATCTCTAAAGAGAGATAGCAAGTGCTTTCACTCTGTGGCTAAATATTCCCATCCCACATAGCTGGAGGCAATCTTTAAGTACTGACCAAATGAGTGAATGAATGGAACGCCTGAGATTCAGGCAATTCTGCCAGACATTCTCTGGGAGGCCTTGGTCCTCAACTGGAATTGTGAGACCAATGGTTCTCCTCTGAATTGGTAGGTAGAGAGAAAATGGGGGAGTTACCTCAATAGGATTTGGTCTAGAGCCTTGGACCAGGAATCAAGGCCTCTGCATTCTGGGGCCAACCTTAGGGCCTAGTGCCGACTCATGTGCCCTTGTTTGCTTGTTTGTTTTATCGTGCGTTTTCTTGGTTCACCAGGGCTAAAAATATGCCCACGCCATGTAGAAGAGCTGCTGATACTTTTTTCAGATGTTAGTTTTTTAAATAAGTCTCTTGCTTCCCTGATAGCTCAGTTGGTAAAGAATCCGCCTGCAATGCGGGAGACCCCAGTTCAATTTCTAGGTTAGGAAGATCCCCTGGAGAAGGGATAGGCTACCCACTCCAGTATTCATGGGCTTTCCTTGTGACTTAGTTGGTAAAGAACCCGCCGGTAATGCGGAAGACCTGGGTTCAGTCCCTGGGTTGGGAAGATCCCCTGGAGAAGGGAAAGGCTACCCACTCCAGTGTTCTGGCCTGGAGAATTCCATGGACTGAATAGTCCATGGGGTCGCAAAGAGTCGGACACGACTGAACGACTTTGACTGACTTTAGTTTTAAAAATACGTCTATGCTTAATCTCTCACCTGAGCATCCACACGCACGTAACAGATGTGCAACTACAGGTATCACACAATCTGCTCAGCTTGCCAACAGTACTTAGTGCCCACATGGATTTGTCGAGCCTCCCAGGAACCCTGCAACCTCTAGATGGGGACGCAGCAGGGTGGGGACAACTGGTCTAGAATCCTCTCAGCCCTCTGTCCTGTAATTCTACAGCCGAGAAATGAAGCTGATGCCTTTCAGCTCTGCCATCTCATGTTTTGCTTATTTAGTCGCTAAGTCATGTCTGACTCTTTGCGACCCCGTGGACTGTAGCCTGCCAGGCTCCTCTGTCCATGGGTTTCTCCAGGCAAGAACACTGGAGTGGGTTACCATTTCCTGCTCCAAGGGATCTTCCTGACCCAGAGATCAAACTTGCGTCTCCTCCCTTGGCAGGCAAATTCTTTACCACTGAGCCACTTGGGAAGTCCAAATAATCCATGCAATGATATCTAAAAGTAAATTTGGAAATTGAATGGGGTTCAATCGTGGGGATTTGCCAAAAATCACTAAGAAAATCAACACAAAGAGTTCTGAAATTACATAGTGCTGTGTCTATATAAGTTGCTATTCTTACGATAGCTACAGTCTGGGTAGTTTTCAGGAAATGGGGAAGGGCTTCAAGGTAGATTGCCTGGGATGGTTGAATGAGTGTGCACTGCTCAAGAGCACCAAACTGCAGGAGACATTGACTTCTGAGACATTGTGGATTTATAGATTTATGATGATGATTTTCCAGCTGATGGCAGAAAAGTATCTTGAGAAATGGGCTCCTTTTTGTTTTTGCACCAAGGCAAGGTTTTGTCTTCTGCACAACTCAACAGTTCCAACACATGTGTCTATTATCTGCATGAATGCCTGACAGGGCTATGAACACAGCCTTCTAACCCTGCCTAGAGCACATGGCTATCGGGGAGAGAGTGTTAAAACCTGGATGGCCAACCCATCCTTGTTATCCTTGGTGGACACTGTCTTGCTGTTGTGACGAGCCCCATAGGGTAGAGCTGAGGAGGGGGAGAAGCCGAGAGACTTGGGCACTTAGCAGGGACTGGCCTCAAACTTGAGGCAAAGTTTCAGATTCTGAAAGTCATTTAGTGTTATTGCTGCTCCCAAGAAGTGGGGGAGGTTTATTTATTTTATGGATTCATTTTAGGCAGTGTTCAGGAACACAGCACTAAAATGTGAAAGATCAGAATCAGTTTTGAGAAGAGGGTCAGGCACCTTCTGTACAGAGTTTCTTATTTGGAATGATGTTCTTTAAGTTATGTAAGTATTCAGTATGAGTTTTCGATGCTGGCATCTGAGTCTCATTTTTGTACTGTTATTTGAGCAAATAAAGAAACTGATTTGCACAGAAGTCTGACTTGCATTGGATTATTCACCACGGAGGCAAGATGGAGCCACCTGCCATGTCTAGGCCAGTCCAGAGCCTGCAAGGTTGCAGGGGTCTGCCTCCTTTTTCCTGCCTGGGGGCCCTGTCCAGATGCTATTCAGGTGTCTGCTCCTTGTGGTACCAACTTGCTGAGGCAGTGGGGGAAAAAAAAAAGTGCCCTGTCTTGAGCATCGGGTGACCAGGATTTTAATCCAGCTGCCTTCAGGCTGATGACCTTGGAGACAAGATACTTGCCTTCCAGACCTGCCATTCTACAGCTCTGCGATTCTTCAGGTAACAGTGAATTGTATGTCCAGGAAAATCTGGGCCAGTCCTAATGCTGCTTCATCTGCCCTATTGATTCCTAAATTCTGGTACTCAAACTCGGTCACTCAAACCAGGATAAAAATGGACAGAATACAGCGTCTGGTTTTTGGTCCAGAAAATGTGGTCTCCACTGAAAGTCATCTAAAGCCTCCTTTCCCCTGTCTCAGATAACACGTGAGTTCTTCCAGCGGCAACCTGAGGAAAGGGAACTTGTATGCGTAGCTTGTCTTCTTTCAAAAGTTAAGCCTCCTTTCCCCAGCTCTTGAAGGTGGGCCTTAATGCTCTGAGAAGGGCAGGAGGGAGCAGCACGATCGTCTCACGGATGAGGACGCTGGGGCTGGGAGTGCTCCAGGTCACACAGCCAGCTGCACACAGACCGCCAAGGATGCTGTTCTGAGAGCCACCACAGTGCCCGCCCACCCGCAATCAATATTTATCTATGTGTCCGGTCTAGTGCTAGCTCTGTGGAATCCACAGATGCAAGACATGACCCCTGCCCTCGGGACACTCACAGCCCTCACTGGCTGCAGTGCCAGTCTTGTGCCAAGAGGAATACAGGACTCACCTTGGAGGTCTCAAGAGCACTGAGGCGCACGGGAGACCCTGCTGCTTTGAAAGGCTTTTGAAAGGTGGACAAGTGACAACAGGACATAATTAACTAATCTCTTAGTGTCCTGACAAGTCAGGAGGCTAACTGGGTGGGTCAGAGATACAGGTGGGAATTCTCTGGTAGTTCAGTGGTTAGGACTCCAACTTCATGGCCAAGGGCACAGGTTCAGTCTCTGAGCAGGGAACTAAGATCCTGTGCAATCAAACCCAGAGATAATGGGGTAAGGGGGTCAGCAGAGAACTGGCTGAGTTTGGGTGTTAGCTGGGCTGCAGGGGTTGCTGCGCTGTGGGCGTCACTAAGATACACTTGTTTGGAAAACTAGTAAGTGTTCTGGCCTTGGCACCAGTGACACCTTCTGATTTCAAAACACAACCCATTCCTGTTGCTGTTTTTTCTTTTTCCAAGGCATAAACAGGAGAGAGGAACTATTAAGGCTGCCAAAATTAGCAAAGAAAAATATGGGTGGCCCAGTTAAATCTGAACCTCAGATAGACAACAAATAATTGCAATGCTGGGGGTACTCTTACACGAGGTAATTATTCATTGTTTATCTGAAATTAAAATTTAACAAGGAAAAAAAAATAAAATAAAATTTAACAAGGAGTCCTGTATCTTTTTTTTTTTTTTTCTCTAGCCACCCTGGAATTCAGGCAAGAACAATTCTCTAACTACATTAGAGCATCTGGGCTCAAATACAGGCTTTGAGTTAGAGCAATAGTTAATATTATATTCAGTTCTCCTTTTCACACCAGGGAATAAGCATTCCTGAGTTGTGCAAGATTGAAACCCTCCCTCCCCGGCTCACATGTCCCAGGGCCTCTGGGCACACAGTTACTTGCAAACAGCAAGACCTTCTTAGGGAAAGGCCTGAAGGCAGCAGGGCTGCTCCACCTGACTCCTGGGGCTCTTCTCTTGACTGGTGGAGCCACAGAACTGAGCAAGGCAGCGGATGCTAGAACACCTGAGGTTTGGTTCTTTTCAGGCCTCTCAAAGGTACTTAGATTCCTCCAGGTAGATCCGTCTGAAGAGGATGCATGTAGAGTCTTGTTCCCTCACATGGTCCTGTTCAGTGTAGGGTCCAGCCGCCTGCATGCCATAGCCTCCCACCCACCTGGGCTTAAATTAGCATGCGTCCTTCTCAGGGGCCACAGTGCAGGGCTGTCTTCCACCTAGTCTTCTAGGATTTGCATTCTAGGATTTGTTGAGCAAATGCATCTGAGGCCTGTGGACAGCCTGTTTTTCCTTACTGGATCTGGCTGGAGCCAGAGGTTATCCACAAGCAGTGAGTTAATTTTATTTTATTTTATTTTTCTGGACAGGCTGCAAAAATTGAAGTTAAAGGCCTCTTTCTTGTGGATCGTTTTCACTGAGGTGTGAACAGCAGACAGAGTCTGCCCTCATCTGGGCTGGGAAAGGGGAGGGGAGGGCACACATGGCCTCCCATTCCCTCTGTCAGCACAGCAGGACTTGGGGAAGGCCAGGGCCGCCCGCTCCCCCAGCTGCACCAGTAATCCCCGGGGTAAAAGCTGGTTAGCGCCTCCAGGGGATTCCCGTGAGTGGCCGCGATGGAGTCCGCTGGTTCCAGGTCAAGCCTTTTGTGTATTGTGTGAACAAAAAACAAACAGCAGAAGATGTGGTCTCTTGACACCGCAGGAAACAGGAAAGGGTGTCCATGGCTCAGCTCTGCCTGACCCCCAACAGTTTTGCCCCGTGGATGACCTCCTGGGAGAGGACGAGGGTCTCCAAGAAGCAAACTCAGGCTGGCTTGGGAGGAGGACTCAGAGCCCAGCTGCCTGGGAGGAGGCTGTGCTGCCCACTCTTACTGTCTGTTCTGACGTCCATCTGTCTGTCCAGAGCAGAGTAGAGGAAGGACCCGAGGGAAGCTGGGAGGATGTTTAGACAAGAAGGCTCTTGCCTGGGGGAAGCAAGATCCTTTACCCCAACAGGCTTGGTAGTGGGTGGGACCCCAGTCCTTGCAAGGCCTGGGGTGAAAGGAGGGCGTCTGAGAACAGTGAGAAGGTTCAGCCTCGTGGGCGTCAGGTTCTCTCCCGTTTCAGCTCAAGTTTCCTCTCTCGGCTCACAGTTTCCTAGAAAAAGGACACAAATTCATCATCGCCAAGTCCCAAATCTAGTACTTCCCTCCCCTTATATCCACCGAGACCACTGCTCACACCTTCATATGCTTTGGGCATCCTGAGCAAATAGCCACACTGATATGTGGAAATAGGAAATCTCAATTTGTATCAAAAGCCAGTTCAAGGGTTTACTTTGTTATACAAATGGTCTTCTGCAAAAGCAGAGTTCCATTTGCAAAGCAGGAGTTGGTGAAAGCGTGTTTGCCATATTTTTTGACTTACACAGTCTGGTTGATATTTGGTTTTTCAGGAAGAGGTGGAGTGGTCTCCAGTATGCTGAGTACAGTTGTGTGGACTGCACACTGCACAAGGATACACTGCCAGTACAAAAGGGCAGGCACTTCACAGGCATATTTATGCTGCCATTCATACAGTTTTCAAGCAGTCGGTAATCAATTGTTCAAAAAAAATCAGCACGTTACAACAACTTTCCAGCAGGTGGCAGTCACGTTCTCAAGGAAAGGGTGCTCTTTTCTTGGTGCACAAGGCATTCTACAGGCTAGTGTTGGCCTAGACCCTGACCCGGAAGAGGCAGGTGAGGGCAGAAAGAAAGATGGGCTGACGGGGCTCAGAGGTCACCACAGCATCCTGGCACAGGACCGGCAGTGTCTGGCCCCCAGGGATACCCTGGGGCGTTCCACACCTCAGGGCAGCTGTATTCCTGGATGCGGCTGGGATGAGGCTTGTAGGCGACCCAGACTGTCTCGGAGGTGGAGATCAGAGAGTAGTCAAGTGGGCAGGGGGCAGACCTGGATGTGAGAAGCCAAGGAAGCACACGTGAGAGGAAACGAGACCAGAAGGGGGAACTGGGAATCCTGATTTCCACGCCCTCTTCCACTTGCTGTGTGACCCTGAGCCAGTCACCTGCCCTCTCTGGGAAACGGCAGGGAGACACTTGCAGAACTCATCTTGGAGAAATGCTGGGATGTGGATTCGGGGTACTCGTGGGTAATTTTCAAACCTGACTGTGTCATTTTGTTGTTTAAATCCTCTCATGACTCCCCAGCAACACAGACAAAGTTCACCCTCTTTAGCATGGCACCCAAGCCAGACTGACCTACCCCTTGCCATGTGTCTGAGGGCCTCTCCAGGCCTCTCCCTGCCCAAATGGAGGAGCTACACTCGACCCTGTGACTTCTGACTCTCACTCCAGCGCTCCTTCTACCCTGGAGGCTGGGTCCTGGCGACAGATGTTCTGGATTCAGATCTTGGCTCTGCCATCTACCAACTGTGTAACTTTGGGCTTGTTACTTAACCTGTCTGTGCCACAGTGCTTGGAATATAATAACTACTATGTAAGTTTTAGCTATTATTAAATTCACCTATTAAATTTTTTTCATTGGATTATAGTTGATTTCCAAGGTTGTATAAATTTACCTTTGAATAGGGGGAGGTTCCATAGTAACTCAAAGGAAAGGTTCTCTAATAGTGGAAATCTGGGGAGTCTGACAGACTTGGTCTGTGGTTAAGAAACTGCTTGCTTGTACACGGGACACAGGTTTGATCCCTGGCCTGGGAAGATCCCACATGCTGCAGAGCAACGAAGTCGGCACACTGCAAGAACCAAGCCCAAGCTCTAGAGCTCGTGAGGCGCAACAACTGAAATCTGAGTGCCTTGAGCCCATGCTCCACAAGAGAAGCTACCACAGTGAGAAGCCCGTGCATTGCAACTAGAGAGGTGCCCCCGCTTGCTGCAAGTAGAGGAAGCCCACACACAGCAACAAAGACCCAGTACAGTGAAAAATAAACAAACATTTAAAAAAAAAAAGAAGGATGTGAATAACAATCAGCAAGAGGGATCTCCTTCTTTTCCATCCGTAGCCTGGAGGCAGTATTTCATTTTCTCAATCTGTCTTTCTACTTTGAGGCCAGTTACACATCCTCAGTCAGATGACCACTGAACTTTTACTAGAGGAGAGATAAGGCCAGCAGAGGAAAGCCAGGCTGATACATCTATCTAGCCATGCTTCAGAAGAAGAGCATATCTGGCATTACTGCTGGTCCTGAATAAAAGGGACAAGGACAGACTAGACCCCAAGCTGTAAGCCTAGGCATTGCTATCATAGCCAATTCACAGACCTATGAAAGAGAAAAGTAAAATGTTTGTTTTGTATTCCACTGAGATCTTGGCCGGGGTGGTGCGGGAGAGAGTGCTGTTTGTTATACAGCATTCTCAAAGCAGCAATAACTGACTAATACAACCCATGCCAGAGTATAGATCAAACATTTGATTTAAAACATACACAGACACAGACACACCCAGAGTAATACATAGAACATCTGTCCTGAGCTTTTATTCTAGACCCTTTCGTCTGCCAGGAGACCAGGAGTTTCCCAGAACTAGCCAGTGGATGTGACAGGGTCTCCTGTGACTGTAGTTTCGGAACAGGTCTTTTCTCTTGCTGGGTCACTTCTATTTTTCTATGCCTTATATATATATATATATATATATATTTCCCCAACCCCCAATCCCATCCCCTAACCTTGTCTTTGCAACTCAAAGCAATAAATCTGCAAGGAATTGCTTAAGATCAATTGGTATATTGCTTCCCAGTAGTTTCATTAACTTGTTCTATAAAGGAACACTGCACACAGGATGTGTGACTCACTGACAACAAGGTTTCCCACAGCTTATGAAAATCGTTTTGTTTGTTTTTATCACATCCTGCTTCTTTGTACAACACCTTGATTCCTAGAAGTTTATCAACCAAGGTAGCTCTGGCTGAAGTGCACGGTCCCACTCTTCTGAGCACGGCAAGAGGTGTGGCTCTGGAGTCAAAGAGCCAAGTCTGGACCTGGCTCCCAGAGAGCACCCCAGCTGCAGGGAAGCTCCCCACACCCAAGGCAGACCTTCTTACATCCTCATGACCACACCTGACCCTGAGCTCCTAGAGATAGACTCAAAGGTCAGGGAAGTGTTTAGGCTGGAGACCAAGGAACAGAGTGACTAATTCCAGGCTGCACTGATCCCACCCATAAGTTCCAGAAACCAGCGACTTCCCTATGAGTCCTACACCCTCGCTGTGCACTCAGTTGCTCAGTCATGTCCAACTCTTTTGCAGTCTCATGGACTGTAATCCACCAGGCTCCTCTGTCCATCGAATTTTCCAGGCAAGAATACTGGAGTGAGTTGCCATTTCCTTCTCCAGGGGATCTTCCCAACCCAAGGATTAAACCCATGTAAATCAAACTTTAGGGTAAATCTTCAAAGTTGGGGATCAAGTTGAATTTATTTTGCTTTTTTTCAGCCACACCATGAGGCATGCAGGAGCTTAGTTCCCTGACCAGGGATTGAACCTGTGCCCCCTGCATTGAGACCACAGAGTTAGGGACCACCAGAGAAGTCCCTTATACTGCCATGGCAAACATTTTTGGCCGTATCAGCCAATATATATATATATATATATTTTTTTTTTTTTTTGCAGAGCTTTCCTGACAAGGGATTGAACCCACGGCCCCTGCTTTGGGACCGAGGAGTCGTAACCAGTGGACTACCAAGGAAGTCCTTGAATTCATCTTTGCTATCCCCAGAACCTGGAAGAGTGCTTGGCATTTGTGCTGTGCTTAGTTGCTCAGTTGTGTCTGACTCTTTGTGACCCCATGGCATTTAGTAGATGCTCAATAAAGATTGACTAATTAAGCCAAAACAATCTAATAGAGTCAAAATCAATTAGAAGCAGGCCTACATTGGTCAGGACTTTTAGCTGTAGGTTGGCAAGAGTTAGGAACTCTATATGATGAGTCACATGAGCACCCACCGGTTGGGTTTTTAAGAACAGTTCTTTTTTACCCCCCTCTGGGATAAGGAATGGGCTTCCTAGGTGGTGCTAGTGGTAAAGAACCTGTCTGCCAAAGTAAGAGACAGAAGAGACATGGGTTTGATTCTTGGCTTGGGAACATCCCCTGGAGAAGGGCATGGCAACCCACTCTGGTATTCTTGCCTAGAGAACTCCATGGACAGAGGAGTCTGGGCAGGCTAGAGTCCATAGGATCACAAAGAGTCAGACACGACTGAAGTGACTTTAGCACGGGACAAGGAATAGCAACTTTATTCCAGAAGACAGCAGATGGACTCGTGGACTAGTGGACAGCTTTATTCCAGAAGATAGCAGATGGACTCGTGGACTAGTGGACAACTTTATTCCAGAAGATAGCAGATGGACTCGTGGACTAGTTACATCTGGACTAGCAGATGGACAAGTGTCCCAAAGAACCATCTTCTTTAAGTAGAGTTCTATTCAGAAGCTAAGAAGTAGCTAGTTAACTTCTAGGAGTGATAACCATAATATCTATTAATTATTGACTGCTATTACACATCTTGCACTCTGCGAAGCAAGTTACACAGTTGACCTAATTAAACCCTCACAACAGCCTTACAAGTTGGTATCAGCCCTATTTTAGAGATCAGGAGATAGAGGCTCAGAAAGACCAAGAGTCCTAAGCAGGCTCCCTGGGTAAGACTGTGGCTGAGCAGGGATTTTATGTTGGGTGCATCCAACTCCGAAGCCCAGCTCCTCATCCTGATCCTTACTGACCCTCCTTGTGCTAAGTCGCTTCAGTCGTGTCTGACTCTTTGCGACCTCATGGACTGTAGCCTGCCAGGTTGCTCTGTCCATGGGATTCTCCAGGCAAGAATACTGGAGTGGGTTGCCGCGCCCTCCTCCAGAGGATCTTCCTGACCCGGGGATCCAACCCAAGTCTCTTATGTCTCCTGCATTGGCAGGCAGGGTTTTTACCACTAGCACCACCTGTAAGACCCTAAGGATCCATAAGTTAGGGGATAAACTCAAGAATATCTGCTTTTTTCCCCCTGCCCTCCTTACCCTACTCTCGTCTTCAGAACTACATCCCTTATTAAAAAACTCAAGAAGAGTCAATTTCAGAATGTTTTCTTGACTCTGTTCCTCGTAAGTGTCCCCAGTAATCTTAGACCCTTTATAAACTTATGAACTTATAAATAAGCCACTGTGTTTTAAAAATTATATTGCAAATAATTTAGTTCATTTACTCTAGTTCCTCTTTCAGAATATGAACTTCACGACATCTAGCCTCTTCCTGTTTTTCTCACTACACCCCACGTTCAAGTTCCAGGAATGATTCAAAGTGACCCCCCTCACTACCCCTATAATCTTCCTGAAGACCGTTCCCTTCCTGTGGAATTAGAAACATTAACCACGCTCACTGCACTTTGCTGCCTGTTTTCTTGGTTCGTGGATGTCTTAAGTAGCCTTTTCTGGTGCCACTTGTCTTTTGCTTGTTCTTCTTGAATACCTTGCTCACCCAGTTGGACTCTTCAGCAGGGCTCTCCCTGGACAAAGAGATGAAGTGATGGTTGGTTAATGACAGGGCTCCGCTCCAGCTCAGAAGGGAGACAGACACACCAATGTATGATTCTCAACCCTGGTTGAACTTTTACTTTGTAATCAATGAATGTTTATCTAAGGAACATCATACCCACTAGTCAAATGAAACTCAAACTTTTATACAGTTACACATCAATGCAATAAAGTAAGCTATCATGTGAATAAAACACATAATTTATGTCCAAACACAAAATTATGTATGTAAACTTTTTCCAAAAATTTTATAATTAAAACTGTACTTAATGTGAGAAGCAGGTATGTTTTAATATCCTGGGTATGATACTGAGTGAGAATATAAAAAATAAAAGTGCCTTGGGCCCTTTTCTCTGACTGTGGCCATGGGAAAACTCAGCCACTGCCAGAGCTACCCCAAGGAGGGGAGGGATGAGGTTGGTGAATAGCAACACCCTGATTTACTCTCTGATCTCCTGCTGGTGCCTTCCACCGGCCAACCCCACTGGCATTCGGTCAGCAAGGGAGTCTGGGTATTGTGATTCCCAGAGAGGTTAAAAAAGCTTCCCTGGCCATCTCGTAATAGCTGCAGGGGTAACAACAGAGCACATGTTACACAACCCAGACGGTTGATGTGTATTATGAAAGCAGATTTTCTGGAGACAATCTGCAACATAGCAGTATTAGCCCCTTTCTTATGCTATTAGAAAATAAGTTGGATTAAGGGAGATTTTGGGTAGAGTCCCCTTAATTATACTGTGTAGGACCCACCCAAGGCTAGGTGCAGCAGGCCTGCCAGCTCTCTTGACCTGAGACATCCCCGAGAATCAGGTGTGAGGAAGCATGCACACTCCCCCGCCACATCCAGAGGACGTACACCCCCCAGTGCTCACAGCAGGGACTGGGGGATGACGCTGTCGGTAGGAACAGACTCGTGTCCCCGTGTCCCCCCAGTGAAGGAGAGAAAAGGGAGGCGGTGGTCTGTAATCACATCCAGAAGAGGATCCCCAGGCAGCTAAAGTGATGGAAAGTATCATTTAGCTGGGCCCCCTCCCCGACCGAAGGAAAGAAACTGTCCCCAATCAAGGAGACACTCACACTGTATGAGGTTTGCTGGCAGTTTCCTTCACATTAGCCAGAGGCATGGTGCTTTTCGAATTTGAAGAGGCAAAGGGAGCTACAGCCAAAAATAAAAATATAGAAGACGTGAGTGAGATGGGGACGGGGAGGAGGAGTACTTAGTCATTTCTGAAATAACAATAAGAAGAAAGTGAGAATGTTTAGAAACTCTTTTTCTTAAATTCTCATATTTGGGACCAGAATCGTATGTGGGGACTTGACTGAGATCCAGGGCGGCAGCAGCATCTGCGGGAAGGCCTGAAGCTAACCCATGACGTGATATTATCAACGATTCTCTCCTAAAAAGCAGCCAGTTGTGTTAGGGAAACTTTTCAAGAAAATCCCCCACAGGGGCCTGAACCTTCCATCATCTGCTTTCTGTGATGCTTTTTTTTGTCTTCTTTACCGGAATAGGAAATACAAACCATTTCATGACCAGTATTCTTTTCAAAAATTTTTGGCCATGCTGCGGCCATGTGGGATCTTAGTTCCCTCGACCAGGGATCAAATCGGCTCCCCACACGTCGGAAGCGTGGAGTCACTGGCCCACCAGGGAAGCCTCATTATGGCCACTATTCTTAAGTAAGCTCTTCGCGTGTTTCGAACGAGTATGGGGATATAGAATACATGAATATTAAGGTGTAATTATGTAACGCATGTAAATGATAATAATATGGAATCGATTAGCACGTTCGTCTATCTGAGGAACTCGGAGATCTTTCATCTGGGGACCTGCTGGCTGTCCCTCACTTGCCCAGATCTATTTGTGGTTCCTGTTTATGGATTTTTCCCAGGACTTTCTGCAACACTCCCACCCCCAACAATAACATGGCAAAACAACAAATAACATGAGCCCCTGGGGGCAGCACTCTGTCCAACTCCCCCTGATGGCCTCAGGTGTCACCGCTGAGACCCAGCAGGGCTTCTCGACCTGAGAACTACGGACGTGACCGGCCAGGCTAGTCTTTGGTGTAAGGGTTGAGCACTGTAGGCTGTTTAGCAGCATCCCTGGCTTCTCCCGACTACGTTTCCCACCAGATGGCAACCAAAAAGTCCCCAGGTGCTGCCGAATGTCTCCTGGGGTAATATTGCCTCTAGTGGAAAATCACTGGGCTATCTGTACTCTCTGCCCACCGCCGATGCAAGTGAGGAATGCCAACTCCAGACCCATGATTGTTCAGGCCCCTGAAGATGGCTGGCTTTAAGCACTGGTGTGATAACATAAAATAAATGCATTTTATTTAACTGGGAATAAGAGAGCAAGTGAAACACTTTGAACAACTTTCTGACTCCTAATGTTCTGGTATTTTTGTCTTGTGATTAAAAGAATCAAAGTGAACCTATTCTAAAAAAAAAAAAAAAAAGGAAAGAAAGGAAGACAAGAAAAGAAAAACAAAATAAAAGGCAAAGTGAACCTATTCCCAAAGAGAGAAAGAAAAAAAAGGAAAGAAAAGAAAAACAGAAAAGACAAAGTGAAGTTACTCTGGAAAAGGAGGGAGTCACACCTGACCTGGGGCGGAATCACAAAGAAGGAAGCCTTGCCAACCCGTGCTCCTATTTATCATAATAACTATGAAAGCCCAGCCCATGGACCATGAAGACCCTACAGCCTGGCCTCATTCTATCACTTGGACCTCTCTCCCTTGGTCCCCACCCAGACCACCTACGTGGCCAAGCAAGTGTCCTCTTCACACCAAAGGTGCCTTGTACCTTCCTTCTCTGCACCCGGACCTCTAGAATAAACAAAATCTGAAGTGTTCTTTTTACTTGGTCAGATCCCACAAACCACAGTTGTCAAAATCCTACCCCTTTCAAATTACCCCTCACCTCTGAGAAGCATTCCTTATTTCCCCCCAGAGAGAGGTGATCTTATTCTCTGTAAGTACCCTCAACACTGTTTTTGTTGGTTACACAGTACTTAAGAATTTCTTCTTGTATTTTTGAAGTTAGCATCCATGCCATTCCCTCTGTTGGAAGGGAGATTTCCTGAGAGTGAGGAATTGAGAACAGTTCATCTTTGAAGCCCCCAGAGAGGTGCTTCTCAAATTACTTGTACTGAAGAACCAATTTCTAAAAATCATACTTATAATCCATAATGGACTAGGACTTTGGTAAAATGCATTACAAATGAACTAGTAGAAAAATGATGAAACTCTTGGATGTCACGGCTCTACGTTATTGCTATAAACATTTCAAAATGCTTGCTCTCACTTTCTGCACTCATTTCATTGTATACAAGTAACAGATATTCAGAGACTAGCACTGGTCCACAGACCGCTCTTTGAGTACCACTACCCTGGCACAGTGGCTTTCACAATAAAAATCTACTAGAATTGCAGTTCTTAAATGTGAGAGGGCAAAAGAACCTGGAGGGCTGGTAAAAAAAAATGCAGACAGCTGGATCCCACCCCTAGAACTGTTGATTTAGTAGGTATGTGGTAGGACCTGAGAATTTTTATTTCTAACAAGTTCTCAGGTGAGGCTATTGCCGTTGGTTGGGGACCACACTTTGAGAATCACTAGACAGGAACTAGTGGTAAAGAACCTGCTCGCCAATGCAGGAGATATAAGAGACACAGGTTTGATCCCTGGGTCGGGAAGATCCCCTAGAAGAGGGAATGGCAACCCATTCCAACATTCTTGCTGGGAGAATGCCATGGACAGAGGATCCTGGCAGGTTACGGTCCATAGGGTCACAAAGAGTCGGACACGAATGAAGCGACGCACGCACAGACTAAGGGAAAAAACAAAAAGTCCAGAGCACTGCCCTCTCGTGGTGGCCTCTCCTCATAGCCAGTAGAGCCGCTGAGGCTAAGGGCTGACTAACTCCACCAGTGCACACCTCTAAAGCGATGGCTATAGCTGCCACATCAGTACACACTTGCCAATGGGCTCTGGATGTGAGGCAGCTGAGAGAGGCCAGAAGGGTCCATACCTCGGGGCTGTTCTGGGCCCAGTTCCTCCACAGGTGGCTGTGCAGGTGATGCTGAAGAATATCGGGGCAACACCGGAGGTGCCCCCGCAGTGGAAGGCCCCAGGGATGGCCTGGGTGACGCAGATGCCTGGGGGGGTGCGGACTTGGGTGGTGATCCAGTCGGTTGTATCTGCCGTGATGGTGATACAGGGGACAGCCCAGGTGTTGAGCTGGGGAGTGAGGGCACAGCTGGGAGTGATGCAGGTGGCAAGTCAGTTGGAGAACGTGATGGTGATGAGGCTGGTGGCGGTGCAGGTGATGAAACAGGTGCCTCCACAGGCCAGTCACATGTGGATTCGGGCGCCTGCATGGGTGGGGACAGAGGTGCACTGCGGCCACCCCTCCCATCCCCTTTGGGAGCCCACTGTGTGTGAAGTTGTCTGGATTCTTCTGGACTAGCCAGCTCTCTTTGGAGGCTCGGTTGACAGCGTTCAGGACACTGGTTGCCAAGGGCGAGTTCTATCTGGCAGTACACTTCTACCCGGGGGAAAATCACTCTCTTGGAAGGAGAATTAAGATAAGCAGCATCTAGGAAAAACAACAGCATGGGGTCACAGGTGGTATTTCTAACCCCTGACATCGGCATGGTGTTTACAAAAAATGGTTTCCCAAATTATCTTCATAAACAGGATGAGTGCTTGTCACTGTTTTTGTTTTGCTTCTGCCATGTGTCTGGAGGGCTCTCAGTTCCCTGACCAAGGACTGAACCCAGCCATGGTGGAGAAAGCCCAGAATTCTAACCCTAGGCCACCGGCGAATTCCTGGATTAGTGCTTTTCAATAGACTTTCTTTACTTACTTGAATTTATATTGAATGATTGTGTATTGATAGAAGGCTGGGGTAGATTTAAACGTTGCTGGTAAGGATCCAGCTGAGAGATGGAGGTTGGAGAGAGAGGGGAACGATGCAAAATTGGAGAATTCTGAGACAGGAATGGGGTCTGAGCCCAGGTGGGTGGGTGAGCTCTAGACATATGCAAAGAAGGGTCAGGGAAAGGTGAGTCTGTATATTTGGTGGCGCAAAGTCGAGAGAACTCCCCTCTGATGGCTTTGGTTTCCTCTGTGAAGTAGGAAGCCAGGTAGAATAGAAGACTGGAGGTCAGGAGCAGAAGGTTTGAGGTGGTAATTGCAGAGGATGAGAGAGTAAGTTGACAAGAAAAATATAATGTGATTGCTTTCAGGGTAGAAATTCACAAGCCATTTAAAAAATTCATATGAAAATGCAAAGGACCTAGAATAACAAACACAACTTTGAAAATGGAACAAAAGCTGGAGAACTAAGACTACCAGGTTTCAAGATTTATTGTAAAGCTATAGTGATCAAGACAGGATGGTCCTGACATAAAGATGGGTAAATCTATCAGTGGAATAAACAGAAGGTCCAGAAATAGACCTATGACATACATAGACAACTGATTTTAGCCCAAGGTGCAAAGTTATTTCAATGGAGAAAGCAAAGTCTTTTCAACAGACAACACTGGAATAACATGATATCCATTTTTTATAAAGAACTTAGATTTATATCTTGTACCTTATAAAAAAAATTAACTCAAGATAGATCACAGACATAAATGAAAACCTAAAAAAATGAAAAGCCTCTGGAAGAATGGTGGGGAGTGAGAGAAATGGGTGGAGGGGTCAAAAGGTACAAACTTCCAGTTATAAAATAAATAAGTCACAGGATGGAATGTACAGCCTGGTGACTAGAGTTAGTATTAACAATACTCTATCGAATATTTGAAAGTTGCTAAGAGAGTATATCTTAAAAGTGCCCATCACAAGAAAAAAAAAAAGTTTTTTATAACTCTGTATAGTGATGGAAGTAATTAGACTTTTTGTGAGGGTCGTTTTGCAACATACACAAATTTTTAATCATCATCTACACACCTTGGTGGCCCAGACAGTAAAGCGTCTGCCTGCAATGCGGGGGACCTGGGTTCAATCCCTGGGCTGGGAAGATCGTTTGGAGAAGGAAATGGCAGCCCACTCCAGTATTCTTGCCTGGAAAATTCCATGGACTGAGGAGCCTGGTAGGCTACAGTCCATGGGGTCGCAAAGAGTCAGACACGACTGAGTGACTTCACTTTCACTTTGTACACCTAACACTAATATAATGCTCTGTGTCAATTATATCTCTAAATATATTTCAATTAAAAAATAAAAAGAAATATTGCTCTACTAGGAAAAAAAGAACCAAGTCTTTTGGTGCAAGTGGAGTGACTCTTTGGAGGGCACATATCCTTTTTCACCTAATTATTAAAACACTGAATTTTTAATAAAATTGCAAAAATAGCTCTATTTAATTTGGGGGTCATTTTCTTTGTTTGTTTTGTTTTATAGACTGAACATTTCCTTTTCCCCAGACTCCTTCCAATCACTAATATCTCTAAGAAATTAATTGCCTCTACCTGTTTTCCTTACTGGTAAATGTTAATCTCTTTGTATACTGGAATTGCCTAAAATAATTGAACTGAGTTCACCATGACTCAGTTATTTGATTTTTAATAATAAAACCTTTATATTTTAAAGCATTAAAAATACTCTAGAAGAAAACAAAGGAGAAAGATTTTTTGTAATCTTGACTGAAGCAAAGATTTCTTAGATAAAGACACCAAAGTGTGATCCACAAAGGATAACAATTAATATGGACCCTACTGAAATAAGAAATTTCTCCTTTTCAGATGATACTCTTAAGGAGTTGGGTAGAGAAATCATGGACTGGGAGAAATAAGGGCATTTATAGAGAACACATAAAAACTCTTAATAAGAAAACAACCAATTCCATCTTGTAAATGGGCAAAGAGCCAATTGAAAGAGCTCCCAGTGGTCAAAACTGGAACAATTTGACTAACAAAATAAAGTAGGACTGAATAATAACTCACAGTAAAAAATAAGTACTCGAGAGTCCATAGTGATATAAACAGATGATTGAATAGGTAAGTCAATGGGGAAGAAAGAGACAAATCTCTCATGCAGAATTCCCAATAATTTCAGTGGATACTTCGGCCCCTAAAGAAGTGGAAAATAGTCTACTCCTTCCATGTGGGCTTTGCATAGTGACTTCCTTCCGAAGAGCACAGTATGGAAAGGAGAAAGAGTAACTTTAGAGTGGAGACACCAGAAATCCGACCTCAGCCAGGTGACCAGGGGCAATGTCATCAGTGATATGTCACGTAGGCAGCATGTATCCTTGATACAATGTCCTGAGAATGGCACTTTGCATCAGTTGTCTTCCTCCCCCAAATCCACAACCCCAGTCTCACCATGAGAAAAAACATCAAGCAAACCCCAACTGAGGGACATCCTACAAAATATCTGGCCAGTAGTTCATTAAAAGTGCTTCCCTGGTAGCTCAGCTGGTAAAGAATCTGCCTGCAATGCAGGAGACCCTGATTCAATTTCTGGGTCAGGAAGATCCACTGGAGAAGGGATAGGCTACCCACTTCAGTATTCTTGGGCTTCCCTGGTGACTCAGACAGTAAAGAATCCACCTGCCACGAGGGAGACCTGGTTTTGAACCCTGGGTTCGGAAGATCCCCTGGAGGAAGGCATGACAACCCGCTCCAGTACTCTTGTGTGGAGGATCCCCATGGATGGAGGAGCCTGGTGGGCTACAGTCCGTGGGGTTGTAAAGTGTCAGACATGACTGAGCGACTAAGTACAGCACAGTTCAGTTCAATCCCTCAGTCGAGTCCGACTCTGTGACCCCATGGACTGCAGCACGCCAGGCCTCCCTGTCCATCACCAACTCCCGGAGTTCACTCAAACCATGTCCACTGAGTCGGTGATGCCATCCAACTGTCTCATCCTCTGTCATCCCCTTCTCCTCCTGCCTTCAATTTTTCCCAGCATCAGGGTCTCTTCAAATGAGTCAGTTCTTTGCATCAGGTGGCCAAAATACACCGGTCATTAAAAACAAGGAGAGTCTGAGCAATGTGACAGACAAGAGGAGCTTGAGGAGACAGAACACCTAGGTGTGACATGGGATCCTGGATGGGATACTGGGTCAGAAGACAGACATGAGGTGAAAGCTGAGGAAATCTGAATAAAGAATGGGCTTCAGTCAGTAACAGTTTATCAGTGTTGGCTCATTAATTATAAATACACCATAGTATGCACTATGTACTATGCTATAGGATCTAACAAGTGTGAGACAAAATAATAGGGAAACTGTATGTGGGGTATATGGAAACTCTCTGTACTGTTTTCACATTTTTCCTGTAAATCTAAAACAATTCAAAAAAATAAAGCTTAACAAATAAAGATCTAGGGGGAAACTGGGCGAAAGAGTTGAACAGACACTTCACCAAAGAATATACCTGAACAACTAATTAGCAAATGAAAAGATGTTCAACATTATTAGTCATTAAGGAAATGCAGATTAAAATCACAATAAGATACCGCAACACACCTATTAGAACGGTTAATATTAAAAAGACTGAAAAAATAAATAAATAAAAAGACTGACCAGGGAACCTCCAGCAGCTGGGAATCCAGTGGCTCAGATTCCACACTCCCAATACCGGGGGCCCAGGTTCAACCTGTGGTCCGGGAGCTAGAGCCCACATACCACAGCTGAGTTCAAATGCCACAACTGAGAGATTCTACATGCTGCAACTAAGATCCAGTGCAGCCAAATAAATATTTTTAAAAAAACACAAAAACTAAAAGAGATTGACCATACCAAGTGTTGGTGAGAATGTGGAGAAACTGGAATCCTCATACACCGTTGGGAATGTAAAACGATACAATCACTTTGGAAGGTAATTTGGCAACTTCTTAAAAAGTCAAACGTACATTCTGGGTATGTGTCTCAGTCTATACATATCTAAAAGAATTGAAAACAGGATCTCGAAGAGATATCTGCACACCCATGTTCCTTGCAGTATTATTCACAATAGTCAAGAGGTGGAAGCAACCCAAATGTCCATTGATAAATAAATAGATAAAGAAAACTTGGTCTATATTCACGGTCTATATTATCCAGCCTTAAGGAAGGAAATCCTGTCACATGCTACAACATGCCTGAATCTTGAGGACATTATACATGAAATAAACCAGTCACAAAAAGACAAATACTGTTACGATTCCACTGACACAAGGTATCTAAAGTATTCAAACTCATAGAAATAGAATGGTGGTTGTCAGGGCCTAGGGGAAGGGGGAAATGGGGAGTTGGTTAATCAGGATAGACTTTTAGTTTTTCAAGATGGAAAAGTTCAGGAGATTGGTTGCACAACAATGTATGTTTAACACTACTGAACTGTACACTTAAACCGGTTAAGATGATAAATTTTATGTGTGTTTTACTACTATTATATATAGTATATTTTATATTAAAATAGTATATATTATACATATATTTGCATACATACATTATATATTAAGCATACATCCACCATATGATCTGGTCATTCCACTCCTGTGTATTTACCCAAGAGAAATAAAAGCTTTTGTCCATACAGAAACTCAAGCGTGAAATATACATGCGTGCATGCTAAGTCACTTCAGTCATGTCCGACTCTTTGCAACCCTATGGACCATAGCCTGCCAGGCTTCTCTGTCCATGGGATTCTCTAGGCAAGAATACTGGAGTGGGTTGCCATGCCCTCTTTCAGGGGATCTTCCTGACCCAGGGATTGAACCCAAGTCTCTTACATTCTCCCGTATTGGCAGGCAGGTACTTTACCACTAGCGCTGCCTGGGAAACCCAGGAAATGTACATAGCAACTTTATTCATAACAGCCCCAATTTGGGTACAACCTCTATGCCCATTAAAGGGTGAATGGATAAATGAACTGTGGTATATTCACACAGTTGATTGGAATGCAAATGGGAATGAACTATTTATACCAAGCAATGACACGATGAATCTCAGAATAATCATGCTGAGTGAAAAAAAGCAAACAAAAAAGAATTCATACTATAAGACTCCATCTATCAAAAAAAAATCTAAAAATGAAAATTGATGTATAATGACAGAGAGACATCAAGGTTTGCTTGAGGGTGGGGGAATGAAGGAAGGTGGGAGAGATCCCAAAAGGGCATGAGGAAACTGGGGGCTTGATGGATTGTTCCCAATCTTGACTGTGGTGCTGGTTTCACAGGTGTGTGTGTGTGTGTCTGTCTGTCTGTCTGTCTGTCTGTGTGAAAACCTATCCAGTTGTGAGCAGGAGGAAGGGAGGCAGGAAGATCAGTCTGGCCAGGCATGCTTGGATGTGGGACGGATATTTCAAACGTGGCAACTTCTGAGCTCCAGTCTCACTCAGCACCCATGTCCACGCATCTGTGTAGGGAAGGCGGATTTTCAAGGATGCCAGCAAGCAGTGTCCTTTGTTTTGGCAGAAGGCGAATGGCAGGGAAGACCAAGGGTGGAAAGGGAGGCTCACCTGCTGGCAGAAATAATTAAGTCAATGTAAGCCTTTAGGAGAGGGGAGACTGAGGATGCAAGGATGTGAGCTGAGGAGTTGAGGGTGACACCTTGCAGGTGCGGCTTCCTGCCGGAGCTGACCCCCTTTCAAAAAACAGGCAGGAAGCTGGAGCAGACTTCCGATTTCTGCTCCCAGATGGTAGGTGGGGATTAAGAGAGTGTAGCTCTGGGCACCAACCACAGTTTCTCAGGATATGTCAGTATTTCCTGCCTGCATCTGGTGCCAGGAGAAAACTCCAGGCCCATCAAACCCAAGAGGGTTTAGGTGCTGGAGCTGAAGCTTGCACTGAGAAAGCCACGCACACACTGGCAAATTGGAAGAGGAAGCCCAAACAGCTGGCAGCCAGCATGAGACATTTTCTCCCTTATGAGTTGAGTCTGTTCCTACTTGGAGTGATTCCAGCGCCATTGGGGAAAATCTATCCTCCTCCATATACTGTCCCCAGTTCAGGAGTGGATGGCTGCAATGCTGCTATCAGAGTTTCATCTCTGGGTTTAGGACCGCCATTCACACCTGTGAGAATGTCCCAACCAGCTAAGGGTGGAAGGGGGAAGGGTGAGAAGTCACTGGGTTCCTCCAGAGGGTGAAATATGGGGCTCCTGAGAAACAGGGGAGATGAGAGATGCTTAAAATTCCACTTAGTATCTCTCCCTGGGGCTTGCCCCGAGAGGGAGATGAAGGAAAATTCTAAGGGAGAGACAGGTATGGAGGCAGCCTGGTAGCCAGGCTGTAATCTGAGCTGTAGAGGGATTTCCTGCAGCAGGCTGTCTGCTCCAAGATCCAAAAACCAAACAGGGGATCCCCAAGCCCCAAGTCCTCAGTATACACCATCACTGAGGAAAGAATGGAGGGACTCCCCAGCTGGTGGTGGGAAGGAGCCCAGGCCCTAGCCAGACCCTCCTATTCCTGGGACTCTGGAGGTGAGACCTCATCTCCACCACCACACCCCCTTCAGGTGGTCCTCCTTTTGGATACTTGCGGTTCAGCTTCCCAGCTGTCCCCTGTGCAAATGTGGAGGATGGACGAGTTGTCAGAGGACAGTCAGGATTAGGAGGTGTCTGTCTGCAGAGAGGTGAGAGGAGGGGCCTGTCGCTGAGGTCAGAGCAGGCAGTGGACTGGATTGACTGTGGCTAGGAGTGGAGATACGGTCTACCACCAGCTACCTTGTACAGATGAGAAACAGGCCCCAGGAGGTAAATTACTTACTCAAGGTCACACAATTCATGTGTTGAGAACCAGGATCTAAATAAACCCTTCGTACAGATTAGGAACCAAGACTCAGAGAGGTGGAGTGATTTCCTGGAGCTCGAGCAGCTTGGGGGATGGGGGTTCTGGCCCAGGGCCGCTCTCTTCCAGAGTCCACATTCCCTGCATCCTGCTCCCCATCCTCCTAACTGGGATAAAGGACCCAGGAGAAAATAAATTTGGGACAAGGGAAGCTTGGGAAAGCAGGAGGCAATTTTGGAGGAAAAAAATTTTTTAAATGCGTATATCCTAGGGGGAAGAAAAACCACATTCAATCTTTTAATCTCACTCCTAAAACACATATTTTTTAAAACTACATACAGAAAAAGTTCACCATGATTCCACAGGGCCCTAGAGGTTCCTAGGCACAAAGTCTTGCTGTGTCCCCTATTTCTTTGATTATAGGAAACAGCCTTCATTCAGCCTCCTCAACCTTCCCTGGGTTCAAATGGGCAGGTTCAAGCAGTTGTTAATTAGGGAAGGGAGGGAATGGGAGACCAAGGAGAAACAGCCAAGAGCAGTCTAGGGGCAAGGTCGTATTTCCCATCAAAGGATACACACAAAAATATCTTTGAGATATTCTGCAGAAGGCAATGGCACCCCACTCCAGTACTCTTGCCTGGAAAATCCCATGGACGGAGGAGCCTGGTAGGCTGCAGTCCATGGGGTTGCTATCAGACACGACTGAGCGACTTCCCTTTCACTTTTCACTTTCATGCATTGGAGAAGGAAATGGCAGCCCACTCCAGTGTTCTTGCCTGGAGAATCGCAGGGACGGAGGAGCCTGGTGGGCTGCCATCTATGGGGCTGCACAGAGTCGGACACGACTGAAGCGACTTAACAGCAGCAGCAGATATCTGCAGAACCATTCAGCTTCAGCTTCTTCGGCATTAGTGGTTGGGGCATAGACTTGAATGGTTTGCCTTGCCGAAGAAGCTGAAGTTGAACGGTTCTATGAAGACCTACAAGATCTTCTAGAACTAACACTAAAAAAAGATATCCTTTTCATCATAGGGGACTGGAATGCAAAAATAGGAAGTCAAGAGATACCTGGAGTAACAGGCAAGTTTGGCCTTGAAGCACAAAATGAAGCAGGGCAAAGGCTAATAGAGTTTTGCCAAGAGAACTCACTGGGCATAGAAACACCCTCTTCCAGCAACACAAGAGATGACTGTATACATGGATATCACCAGATGGTCAATCAGATTGATTATATTCTTTGTACCCAAAGATGGAGAAGCTCTATACAGTCAGCAAAAACAAGACCAGGAGCTGACTGTGGCTCAGATCATGAACTCCTTACTGCAAAATTCAGACTTAAAATGAAGAAAATAGGGGAAAGCACTAGACCATTAAGGTATGACCTTACAATTATACAGTGGAAGTGACAAATAGATTCAAGGGATTAGACTGGATAGACAGAGTGCCTGAACAACAATGGATGGAAGTTCAAAACATTGTCCAGGAGGCGGTGATCAAAACTATCCCTGAGAAAAAGAAATACAAAAAGGCAAAATGGTTGTCTGAGGAGATCTTACAAATAGTTGAGAAAAGAAGAGAAGTGAAAGGCAAAGGAGAAAAGGAAAGATATAGCCATCTGAATGCAGAGTTCCAGAGAATAGCAAGGAGAGATAAGAAAGCCTTCCTCAGTTATCAGTGCAAAGAAATAGAGGAAAACAATAGAATGGGAAAGACTAGAGATCTCTTCAAAAAATTTAGAGCTACCAAAGGAAAATTTCATGCAAAGATGGGCACAATAAAGGACAGAAACGGTATGGACCTAACAAAAGCAGAAGATATTAAGAAGAGGTGGCAAAAATACACAGAACTATACAGAAAAGGTCTTAATGACCCAGATAACCACAATGGTGTGATCATTCACCTAGAGCCAGACATTCTGGAGTGCAAAGTCAAGTGGTCTTAGGAAGCATCACTACAAAGTTAGTGGAGGTGATCGAATTCCAATTGAACTATTTCAAATCCAAAAAGATGAGGCTGTGAAAGTGCTGCACTCAATATGCCAGCAAATTTGGAAAATTCAGCAGTGGCCACAAGACTGGAAAAGGTCAGTTTTCATTCCAATCCAAAAGGCAATGCCAAAAAATGTTCAAACTATCACACAGTTTCACTCATCTCACACGCTAGCAAAGTAACGCTCAAAATTCTCCAATCGAGGCTTCAACGGTACATGAATTGAGAAATTCCAGATGTTCAAGCTGGATTTAGAAAAGGCAGAGGAACCAGAGATCAAATTGCCAACATCAGTTGGATCATAGAAAAAGCAAGAGAGTTCCAGAAAAACATCTATTTCTTCTTCATTGACTTACTCTAAAGCCTTTGACTGTGTGGATCACACCAAACTGTGGAAAATTCTTAAGAAGATGGGAATACCAGCCCTTACCTGCCTCCTGAGAAATCTGTATGCAGGTTAAGAAGCAACAGTTAGAACCAGACATGGAACAACGACTAGTTCCAAATTGGGAAAGGAGTACGTCAAGGCTGTATATTGTCACCCTTCTTATTAACTTCTATGCAGAGTACATCATGTGAATACTGGGCTGGATGAAGCACAAGCTGGAATCAAGATTTCTGGGAGAAATATCAATAACCTCAGCTACACAGATGACACCACACTTATGGCAGAAAGCGAAGAACTAAAGAGCCTCTTGATGAAAGTGAAAGAGGAGAATGAAAAAGTTGGCTTAAAACTCAACATTCAAAAAACTAAAATCATGGCATCCAGTCCCATCACTTCATGGAAAATAGATGGGGAGACAGTGGAAACAGTGACAGACTTTATTTTGGGGGGGCTCCAAAATCTCTGCTTCCCTGGTGGCTCAGATGATAAAGCGTCTGCCTACAATGCAGGAGACCTGGGTTCAATCCCTGGGTCAGGAAGATCTTCTGGAGAAGGAAATGGCAACCCACTCCAGTATTCTTGCCTGGAAAATCCCATGGATGGAGGAGCCTGGTAGGCTACAGTCTATGGGGTCGCAAAGAGTCAGACACGACTGAGTGAATTCACTCACTCACTCAAAATCTCTGCAGATGGTGACTGCAGCCATGAAATTAAAAGATGCTTGTCCCTTGGAAGAAAAGTGATGACCAACATAGACAGCATATTAAAAAGCAGAGACATTACTTTGCCAACAAAGGTCCAGCTAGTCAAAGCTGTGGTTTTTCCAGTAATCACATATGGATGTGAGAGTTGGACCATATAGGAAGTTGAGTCCAAAAATGGATGCTTTTGAACTGTGTTGTTGGAGAAGACTCTTGAGAGTCCCTTGGACTGCGAGGAGCTCCAACCAGTCCATCCTAAAGGAAATCAGTCTTAAATATTCATTGGAAGGACTGATGCTGAAGCTGTAGCTCCTATACTTAGACCACCTGATGCAAAGAACTGACTCCTTGGAAAAGACCCTGATGCTGGGAAAGATTGAAGGCAGGAGAAAGGGATGACAGAGGATGAGATGGTTGGATAGCATCATCGATTCAATGGACATGAGTTGAGCAAGCTCTGGGAGCTGGTGATGGACAAGGAGGCCTGGTGTGCTACAGTCCATGGGGTCGCAAAGAGTCAGACACAGTTGAACAACTGAACTGAAGTGAACATTTGGTAAACATCCTTTGATCCAGGAATCTTTTTTTTTTCTGGAAATATGCCCCATGGAATTAATTCTAGATATAGAAAAGCATTTTTCTTTCGTTTTAACAAAGACGTTTGCGTGGAGTTAGAGTGTGTGATAGATGCCATTGAAATCAGACAATGCACAGAGGATACACAGGGATGGGACCATGCTTTCCAAACCAACATAGGGTGAGGGCTCTTCTCTCTCATTTGTTGATCAATATGTCACTCAAAGTCTCACACAAACATAAACTAGTTATAGTTAGTTCTATATTAACACTACTGTTTCATTGGAAAGAGAATAAAATACAAGAAGATGTAATGATATGAAAATGGAATTATCCAAGGAGATATGAGGTATATATTTCCTAGCTTTTACTTTTATTTACTTATTTTTTAATATATTGACTTTTTAAAAGATTTTTTTTATGTGGACCATTTTTAAAGCCTTTATTGAATCTGTTACAATATTGCTTCTGTTTTATGTTTGTTTTTTGGGATCACGAGGCATGTGGTATCTTAGCTCCCTGGCCAGGGATCTAACCCACACCCCCTGCTTTGGAAGGTGAAGTTTTAACAAGTGGACTGCTTGCAAAGTCCCAACCTAAACATAGTTTTTAAATCCAGAAAATTTATCTGTACAAAAACTGTAGACACAGTCTAATCAGTAAGCCCCCTATCCACAGAGACCATAATTTCTGGCCACAGCGGCCTGTCCTGGACAATGAAGACAGCCAGGTTCTTGAACCCATTCCGGCTCTCCTGCCTGAAGGGCACCTCTAGTTCACAAACTGGGGGAAACGCTCCTTTACTCAGCTCTTCTACTTTCTGTCTTTGCCCCACCTACCGCCCCCACCTACCGCCCCCACCTACCGCCCCCCACCTACCGCCCCCCACCCCTGCCCCACTTCCTCCTGACCCCCCCATGGTACTCACTCAGCCTCCTCAAGTACAAAACAGCATCTTCGTACCCTCGGTAGTAATAATTGTGGAGGATCTGCAAGGTAGAGCACCAGGAAATAAGTAAGCGTGCAGCAACGCAGAGCCTGGCGGCCCCCTGGCCCAAAGCAGCTGCTTCCACTGCTCTTCGGCTTCCCTGGATGGGCTTTTCAAAATGTACTCCTCCCTTGCTATCTGCTGAGAAGTGGGGGGCAGTTCCTGACCATGTGTCCATAGTGATGCTGCATGAAGGTGTTAAACCATTCACAGCTGATCATCAGTGTCCCCTGGGCCGCAGAGTGTGAGAGGTCTCTAGTAGAACCAGAGAAGGTGCGTTTGGACAGTAGGAACAGCAGAACTAGGAGACAGAGCTCAGATCCCAGCACGGCCACTTATCAGCTTGGTGGCTGTCTGAATGTGACCTCTCACAGCCTCAGTTTCTTCACTTGTAAAACAGGAATAATAACTGTATGGCGGATTACCCGAGATATTGCCCGTAACACCTTTTCTGTAAAGGGCCAAATAGTAAACATTTGGGGCTTTTCAGGTCACCTATAGTTTATGTCATTTCTTTTTTATTTTTATTTCTAACAATGCCTTAAAAATAGAAAGTCCATTCTTAGCTCACAAGCGATGGGCTGGATTTGGCTCCTGAACCATAGTTTGCTGACCCCACACTGCATGTCAGAGTGTGAGAGTTCAGCCAACATTCCTATCAGCAGTTCTGACATAGTCAGGGGGAAAGAATTGAGGCTGGGAGCACCTTGGGCACTTGTTCATTCCTGGGCTGCAGCAAGGCCAGGATACAGGTTTACAAGGAAGTGTAAGGGACCAGTGAAGGGGGAAAACACAGATGGACTGAGTGGGCCCCCCTGGCTCCCCCATCCCAGTCCTCCTCCCCACCCGACCACCCTCCCTGGCTCTCCCTGCGCCCACTCACAGATCCCTGTGTCTCTCACCATCAGGTCTGGGGGGAACAGGGCATGGGTCATCCTGGCAATGTTCTCCAGGGAGAACTGGAAGGAGCAGTTGAACAGGCGGAAATCATGGAAGATGGCGGGGCAGTCCCGCGGGCAGATGTCCTGCTGCCCGCTGAAGGTGGAGATGGTGATGGAGTCGGTCCAGAAGGAGCAGGGCTGCATGCCGGTGAAGCCCCCGTCGATGTACCGCTGTGGGGCGGGGGTGCCCGTGAGAAACGCTCATCTGGGGTCAGAGGCCCTCTCTCCCACTCAAGTCATCAAAGAAATGGGTCTTGGGACTTAACTTATGGTCCAGAGGTTAAGACTCAGCCATCCCAGTGGGAGGGGAGGGGTGTGGGGGTGTGGGCATGGGTTTGATCCCTAGTCTGGGAACTAAGATCTCAAAGGCCACGTGGTAAGGCCAAAAAAAACAAAGGAAATGGGTTCCTCGGGAGAAGCTCTGACACCAAGGTTCGGGGGCATCCATGCTCTGGGTAAAGTTGGCACAGTCACTGTTTGTCAAGTCCCTTAACGGCTGAGGGCAGGGCTGGGGAATGGAACCCGTCCCCTGGGCCTTGTGAGAAGGTGTACATGCGGTGAGTCTGAGCAGGTTGTGAGATATTCCCCCTCTAGGCTGCTGCAGGGCCCAGTTGCCTTCCTCTGTTGAGGTCAGACCTCCCCCCACAAACCCTTCAGAACCCTCCTCACCACCAAGTGTCCACCCTCAAGTCCCTTCCCCTCTTGGGGCTTCTGTTCTCTCAACTATGAACAAAGGATCACAGACACAGAGGCTCCAACTCTCTGGGCACCTGAGAATTACATGGATGACATGCAATAAGGGTCCATCTGCTAGCTGACTCTAGTCTCTGGATCTCATTTTCTCTAGATGAGGAGGAGATGCGGGTTAAATCCTCCTGCTCAGAGTGTGGTCTGTGGACCAGCGGCATCTGCATCAGCTGAAGCTGGTTAGAGGCGCAGTCTCACCCTGACTGCATTTTCCTACTGGGAAAATCTGGCAAACTTGTGGAGCCTTGACTTGCCAGGCTTAATAATGGGTTGGTGGGTGCAGAGAGAAGCCCAACCCAGTGGGGGAAAGGCCATCTTAAAGCCCCAGAAATCCATCTACATTGGGAATTCTGAGTAGGAAAACGCAAGGGCCTTTTCAATTCGTGTGGTCTTCCCACTGAATTCTGAGACCATCCCTCGCAGATGCGGGGCACAGGGGCCCCCCTGGATCCCAGCTCGCCCCTTCCCACACTGAAGCACGTACCACGCCACGGTAAGTTGGAGGAATAAGGCCGCAGTACACAGGGACAAAGCAGCTGCAGTACAGGGCCTGTGGGGAGAGAACAGGGCTGAGACGCCCGAGGCCTGGGGGCTGAGTAGGGAGGACTCACCTGCAGCCTCTGCGCCACCACTAGCCTGGCCCTCCTTACACCAAGGTGGAGGCCTTGCTCAGGGAAGTGGAGCCCTAAGTCAGTTACACTGACTGGGTCCTTGGTAACCTCCTTGGTTGGTCTGGGCAGGGTGTCCCAGCTTTAAAGGGGGAGAGTGGCCTCAGTGATATCCAGGCTTCCTTCTGGCACCAAATGGGATTCAACAACCATTGTTATGTATCTGGCCTGGGCCTTTGGAATCTGATCCTTTGGAATCAAAGGATATACCCACCCTTAGGAATGTTCAAAGAGGGTGGTGACAGATGCTGTGATGGAGGTGGGCATGGGCAACGGGGCCCCAAAGAAGCACCCAACCCAGCGGGTGCGAGGCCGGCAGGGAATGAAGGAAAGTTCCCTGGCAGGAGTGACTGGAGTCTGATTGCGCAGGTGAAGTGGGGTGGGGAAGGGCATCCCAGACAGAAGGAACAGCAGGTGCAAAAGCACAGAAGCCTGCTTTGTGTGACCTGCTCTGGCTGGTATGGGTAGGAGCAGGAAGTGATGGAAGAGGACTGGGGACACAAAAGTCTTGAAGAACTGGGTGCTAATAAACCCAAGCGATGTGAGGTGGCTGGAGGAAGTGTCCATGCCCACTGTCTATTCCTCGCTCTCACTGGGATCAAAGCCATGCCAGTGTGGGGAAGTGAGGATGGGTGGCAAGGGCCTTGCTTTCAGAGGAGGGAAAGGGAGTGGAAATAAGTGTGGAGGGGTATGTGCTCAACCCCTTTGTCCTGAAAGAAAATTGGGAACATCCACAGCACTCTTCAACACTAACAATTCCTAACTAAAGTTTACATTAATGGGGTTATGGGCGCTTCCCTGGGGGCCCAGTGGTAGAGAATCCACCTGCCAATATAGGAGACATGCGTTCGACCCCTGGTTTCCAAAAAGGTCCTACATGCCTCGGAGCAGCTAAGCCCGCACACCACAGCTACTGAGTCTGTGCTTTAGAGCCCAGAAGCAGCAACTACTGAAGCCTGAGCACCCTAGAGCCAGGGCTCAGCAGCGAGAGAAGCCCTCGCACCTCAACTAGAGAGTAGCCCCTACTCTCTGCAACTAGAGAAAAGCCCGCACAGCAACAAAGACACGCGCAGCCAGTACATAAGTAAATAAAATTATTTTTTAAATTATATTAATGAGCTTAGAAAAGTGCACTATCAGAGCCCCCTTTCCATTTCGTGATAATGCAATCCTTTTTAGCAAGGACCAAAGGAAGAGAAAGGGCGAAGGGAGGCCGTTCCCACAAACTGGGAGTAATTCAGTGGGGAAACACTGCAGCCCAGGCGGACAGGAGCCACGGGACCTCTGTTGATAACACAGACGGGCCTCTGAGAAGCTGCAGGATCAAATCAGAGGGCAAGGCAGAGGCAAAACGGGCGGGACTCTCAGCGCTAAAATGTGGGATGGTGACCAAGTCTGATTCGTTTTTGGCATCTCTCTGTGTCCATCTCGTTTAACAGCGTGCCTGACACAGAAAGGCGGTTGGCAGGAGGGCGAAGGGACGGAAAAACTTGGGAAGCAGAAAACAGAAGGAAGTGAGGCAGACAGGTGGACCGTCCCAGAGGCCTGTCAAAAAATCAAGACCAGCCTCTCCTTTTCGGCCCCAGATCCCCGGCCCCGCTCTCATCCCCAGCCCCGCCCACCCAGACCCCGCCCACCAGGCCCTGCCCTTATCCCAAGCCCCGCCCACCCAGCCACGCCCCGGTCCCGCCCTTATTACCGGCCCTGCCCACTCCGGCCCCGCCCCCATTCCGAGCCCCGCCCTCACACCCAGGTCCCGCCCTGGCCCCGCCCCGCCCAACAGGCCCCGCCCTCACACCCAAGTCCCGCCCCCTTGCCTCAATGAGCTCTTCCTTGGACGTATACTCTGAAACCACCACACTCTCTCCATCCGTGAACCTGGTGAGGGCCACGTGGAGCTTCCCAGTGGTGACCTTGTAGGAGTCCTCAGGCAGGACCCGGTATAGAAACTGCCTCATCATCTGCACCATCTTACAGGACGGCGATAAGGGACCCAAGAAGGACTTCTTCACCTCGGCCACACCCACATTGAGGACTCGAAGGTATTCATCTGCGGAGGAAGCAGAGGAGCGGGTTCTCAGCAGCCCCTATGGCATAAAGAGGTCAGGGACAATTATGCCATCTCATCCTGCATCCAATAAATGGAAAAACCTGTAATTCTGACACAGGAGAGGTCTCAGGCATCAACCTGTCATTCTGCACGTGAGGAAAGCGAGGCACAGAGGAATGAAATCACTGGCTCCCGAGAGCCCACCGCTAGTCAGGCGTCCTGACTCCTTCAATTGAGGGCAAAGGACCACGTTTCTACCCCACCACCAGACTGCATTCTTTTGAGTCTTAGAGGCTTTTTGCCCTCTATGAGAGTCCCATTAAGTGATATGGTTGAAAGGCTTCACCCAGTGACACTCTGGACCGCATGCTTAGTGCCTGCTGCATCTATGGGCAGGAGGAGGTGCTAACCTTGAGGCAGGGGAATCACAGGGAGGGTAAACTTTGTCTTGAAGCCATTGCATCATCTTCCTTTTATGGCCCCTGGCCTAGGCCTGAGAGGGAGAAGGCCCTGAAATGCGCACACAAGGCTGTGTTGCAGGGGTTCCCAGGAGGGCAAGCAAGGTGAACCTTCTGCCTGCTTCTGAGAGGGGTACAGCCTGGGCACATAAGAGCCTACACATGCCAGATTGCGGGGTGGTGGAGCTCAGAGGTCAGATGTGTTGTCCAGGGGGTGGCAGAGGAAGGTGTGCCCCGCTCTGCCCCCCCCACCGACCCCCAGGATTCCATCAGGGAAATTAGAGTTGTGCACTGAATAAGAAGTGCTGTCACAGCAATAATACTGTGAGGTAGGTAGTTCTGGCCTCATTTTACCAATCGAGACTGAGGCTCGGAGAGCTAACATAAGTTGCCCAAGGGCAACCATCTGGTAAGTGAACAAAGTGGGATTTTAACCTAGAATGTGTGACCCAGGAACTCATCTCCTTCACTACATTAAGCTAAAAGCTTTCAGAACTGGGCCTGTACCTGCTTCTTGCCAATTGCTGCTAATTTTTATCTTGTGCAAACCCGCTGGGAAAATCAGGAATGGAAACAGATCTGAAAAGGACTGCTAATTTTTACAGCAAACATTTAATTGTAAAACAACCTATACTGGGACTTCCCTGGTGGCCCAGTAGTTAAGAATCTGCCTGCCAATGTAGGGGAGAGGAATTCGCTCCCTGGTCCAGGAACTAAGGTCCCACATGCCGCAGGGCAACTAAGTCCATGAGCCACAACTCTGAGTTTGTGTGCAGCACGTGCTGAAGTCTGCCTGCCCCAGAGCGGGCACACTGCAGCCAGAGAGCAGCCCCATTTGCAGCAACTACAGAAAGCCCGTGAGTAGCAACAAACAGCCTGTACACCACAATGGAGACCCAGCACAGCCAAAAATAAAGAAATAAATTGAGTGGTTTTTTTTTTAAAGCAAAACCCAAAACATCCTATACAAAAGAACTTTCTTACAATTAGCATCATGTAGCAATGGCTACTTGGAAAGCTGTGCAGTCGTAAGCTCTCTGCCACTTTAGGTCATCAAGCAGAGGTAGGACAAGTACCTCAGCCAAAGAACTCATCAAAGGGATTCCTGCATGGGTGCTAAGGACCAAGATTCCTTCCAACTTCTGGGAGTCTCATGGCTGCCTGACAGTAAATCTGAGAAGCTATCACGGGGGACATGACTATCCTATTTACAAACAGAGCATCTGAGGCACAGAAAGGTTAAGTGATTTGTCCAAGGTCATACACAGCGATGTGGGGACAAACCAAAGCTAGGGGTGCTCTACTCCTCTCACATTTTTACCATTCACAGATTGTTCCTCATTAATCCTGGAAGCAGGTAAGATAAGGAGCTTCCGTATCACTTTACAGATGTAGAAACTGAGGCAGAGAAAAGCGAAGAGTACTGCCTGAGGTCAGACAACCAGGCAGTGTTTCTTCTGACTCCAGATCCCACCTCCTTTCTCTGGGTGTTGGACTGATCCCAGAGGCTGAGCCAGCCTGGGTTGCCATGGTGACGGCCTTTTCTCTCCAGCATTCAGAATCACAGCTGCCTGGATGTAGTTGGGGCTGACCTGATCATCGCAACATCTTAGCCATCACCCCCTTACAGGGGAGGATCCTTCTGGCGAGCTGGGAAGGCTCTGCAATTTTAGCAAGGTTAGCCTTTACCAAGTACCAGTTTGTACAGACTGTTTTCCCTTGGGGGCAGGGAGCGGCCGCAGCCAACCCACCAGTAGGTTATGAGGCAACCAAGCATTTTGATACCAAGGTGTTATTGGGTCACTTGAGTTCGTGCCCATAAGACCAATCAGCTTGGAGAGTCAAGTTAGGGTGTGGACTCGCTTTTTGGCAATTCTTAAAGAGCAGCTTGAAGTGGCCTCACAGGGTTGGTGGCCTTTCTCACAAGCCTCAGAGTCAGGAGTACCTGGCTCAGCTTGCCCCCCCCACTCCTGGACGCCTAGCAGAAGGTGCTCACTAGGACTGCTGGAAGGAAATTTGTTTTCACTCCACAGGAAATACATATTCATTGTGGAAAAAAGAAATTTTTTTTAATGCAGATGAGCAAAAAGAAAGTAAAATTAATGTCTTGGAATTCCTCCACCCAGAGGTTAACATTTGGTTTGTGTCTTCCTAGACTATTTTATATACTTATTCTTACTTACAAGAATACTTACATAGAGTCATACTACACACACTATTTTGTAACTTGCTTTTTTTTACCTAATCATGTCTTTCCACATCAGTAAGAACCCATTTATAACCTACTTCATGAGCATCATGGACAGCTATTTGTAAAGATATATCGTTATTTATTGAGCAG
Source organism: Oryx dammah (assembly GCF_014754425.2). Classification (NCBI taxonomy): domain Eukaryota; kingdom Metazoa; phylum Chordata; class Mammalia; order Artiodactyla; family Bovidae; genus Oryx; species Oryx dammah. The sequence continues at coordinate 40,506,032 of NW_024070195.1, forward strand.
GTCCTCAACAGGGGTTGGCTACTTAGTTTCCTTGCTTTCTCTAAACAATTTTGCAATGAATCATCTCTTGCTAAATTCTTTGCCATGTCCTTAATTATTGTTGTCAGGATAAATTCCTATACATGGGAATGCTGGGTCAAAGGCATGCATATTAGTCTTGTAATACTTAAATCATTGCTTTGGTATATTATCCATTTACAGTCAACTCTCAGTTGTATATGGATGGTGGTGGTTGACAGGGACAGGGCTGTGGCCAAGATAACATAGATATCTCCTATATACTTATATATGAAAAATGGTGCTATCTGGAAATTAGGAGGGTAGCCAGGTTGAAAGGGGGCAAGAGGTTGTCTGATTGCTCCCACTCAGGTACCCAGGTTAATATTTTTTCCTACTGCTCACTAGGATGGCATCCCAAAGTGTGCAGAGTTATCTCTGTCTCACCTTGCCTCTCTTCAGGTCTCACTCTCTGCATCTCTCTCTCTGTCTTCTCAGAGAAAAACACCTAATCTTCTGGGTAAACTAGTCTCTATTGGTAGAAAATCAAGTGTTAAGCATAGCGATTGCTGGCTGCTGCAAGGAGGGATAAATTTAGCTGGCTTCTTTATGCATCTCTGTTCTTTCTAGCACCTTCTCCCATTTAAAGGCCTCCTTCCAAGCTGCAGGCTGCTGGGCTCTGAAACATAGTGTCCCACAAGGACCACAGCAAGATGGATTTAAAAGCAGCTCTGTGGGAAACTCAAGGTGGGCTGCTGCCACCCCCAGCCCACACCTGCCACGACCACTTCTGTTCCTTCCCCACCTCCTTTCCCACCTTTGTCTTTACTCTAACTGTAGGTCTGTCTCCGAAATCAAGGAGACTCTCTGAGGGCTGGTCTCTGTGGTCCTCCTCTCTCCATGACCTCTCACTGCACTTTGCCCATGGAAGACCCTTCAGAAACTTTGCGCTACGTTAGGAACTCCTCAAGGAAGGGATGGGCCACACTCACCTACACACACCAAGCCTCCCACAATACTTGGTGGGTCCTCGGTGTTTGTTCAGAACACAAACAAAGGAAAATAAAAAGCGAACAGAGCAAGCAATGGAAATGCTTACAGGGAAGAGTTACTTGACTTAATTACCCAATAAAAATTTGAAGGCAAGATCATCACAGATGGATAGATAACAGAGTCTGTCATATTGATAAGTATGGCAAATTCACCAGGTTTTATGAGTGTATTGTACCAAAATCTTCAGTTGAAAAATAAATAAGATCCTGGGACTGGGAGGTTTTGAAGAGCATTTGGAAACCACTCCAAGACTTAGCCACTCAGAGACTCTTTCCTGTGACCAGATCCAGTTCTTAAAAAGAGGTTAGGCTTTGGAGCCAGGGAGATTTGGTTCAAATTCCAGCTTTGCCACACACTACCTGGGTCACCTTGACAAGTCAAATAACTTCTTCCAGCCTCAATTTTTTCACCTATAAAATGGGTATAATAATAATTATATACCTTACTGGATTGTTATGAGGAAGATCTTTTTTTTTTTTCGTTCTTTTTAGGAAGACAGTTGTTTTTTTTTTTTTTTTAAAGAGCCTGCACATAGTAAGTGCTCAATACTGGTTATGCTGGTAATTCTCCATGTGACCGTGGACAGTGTTTCTTGACGTCTCTGGCTTTCAGCTTTCTCACCTGAACATGGGACAATGATTCCAACCCACATCTTCATCAAGGTGCACTCAGGCTCACTTATGGGTTCGAGAGAGCAAAGGTACAAGCACTGTGGAGATGAGAGGATGTACCCCAGTTTCAGGGCACGGTGAGGGGATGGGTTGGGTGTAATGTAGTTTAGGCATGGTTGGCAGTAGCACTCCTTCCCCTGTCAACTTGGTGGACCCTACAGATTTAGTAGGGGAAAGGGGGTTTTAGTAAAATCACTGAAGAGGAAAGAAAGAATTAGATACATGTTTATCTTATTTATTTGCTTAAGTGCCTAATGTTTCTCCCTTCATGTGGGCAATGATGGTCTCCACATCGTTCATCCCTTTGTCCCATAGTGCATGGAACACGGTAGGCACTTAATAAACACAGATGCATCCATGAATAATGAATATATGAGTAAACCCAGAATTCAAGGGAGGAGGCTCAAAGAAACAGCTATTTAAGGTGACCCAGAGTATAAAAACAGAAGGCTTCTCTCTTCCCCTCCTTCACATAGCCTTCATGCTGAGTGTTAAATCCTAGAAAGATGGGCACTTGGCAGCTGACAATTTAAACTGCTGGGGATCCCATTCACAGGGTGCCCGAATTAACTCGGCTGTGCGGGATGAATTTGCGGTGGAGGATGGGACTAGAGGCCCCAGCCTCCCGCGGACTGGTAGCCTAGCAACAACTTCCAGCTCAGCCAATCACCGTGAGGCTCCCTGTAGCTGCGGCAGCGGTGGGCAAGTATGTGGGGGTGGGGGGTTGAAGTAGGGGGCGCAGCAGCGCCCCCCCCCCTCCACCCGGGAGGCATTGGCGAGCAGGCTCGCGTTCCCAGGAAAGTCATGCAATTCCCCGAGTCCCTGAGTGGAGACCCTGGGAGCCTACTGCTTTTACCTGATCCCTAATTGTAGGCTGAATTATAGGCTGTATTTCCCTGTGGGTATATCTTGATTGCCCGACTCCACTGTAATAATTATTATTTGTATTATCTTAACAACAGTCGTTTACCCAAGCAGGTTTTCACACTATAATCTCAGTTTATCCTCACAGAGACAGCAAGCACCCCCCGGGGGGTGTGGTGGGGGTGGGGCGGGATGTGGGGGAGACAGGTTTATTCTCCATCTTATTTCTGTATCCTGCACTGCAGGGGCCCTGATTGAAAAACAATTGGCCTGAAGCTGCAGAGAGTCACCACTGGAAGGTCCATGGAGACTGATTTTTCAGTCAAGAAGTCTTTGTTCCAAATGAATACGGGGAGGAAACCCACAAAAGAGGGTATACATGTATATGTATGGCTGATTCACTGCTGTACAGCAGAAATGAACACAACATGGTAAAGCAACTGTACTCCAATTAAAAATAAATAATGAGAAAAAAAGAAAAGAAATCTCAATATGTAAAACAACTAAAAACAGGGCTGTTCTGGGCTGAAGGCAAGCGGGGTCTCAGGCCCTGCCCAATCTCCCTAGCCCATCCTGGGAAGGAAGGTCCTGAAAGCACAACCCTGAAACTCCTAAGGATCTAGGAGCTTAGGTCAAAAATGCTAAACCAGATTCATTCTCTCATTTTATAGGTAAGAAATCCAGCAGGACAAAGGTTGAGCTCAATACATATGGCTGAATGGCTGCTGGCTGGTGGGCTAAATGGAGAGATGAATAAAGAATGGATATATCCTAGGTCATAGTGTCTATGTTAGCAGAAACTAGAACTAGAGTCTATGAAAAAACTCACATTTTCCTTCTCTGTTCTGAATGTATTATTGGCTTTAGGCAAGAGCAAAACAACTCTGACCTAGTAAGCACTTAAATAAACAACTCCCCCCCACCAAAAAAAAAAAAAAAAAAAAAAACCACACACAATACTTCTCAAGGATAATGACAATTTTCCACACAGACCTTTTTTCTGACCCTAAGGGTTTACCAAATAATTGGCATTAAGTTCAAATCATCCTATATCAGATTGCCATGGAAACAGCAGTGCCTGCCACTGGTACATCACGTGGATTCGTATCAAGTTGCCTGTGGTGCTTTTTCCCGGGGCCTGGGGCCTCACACAGCCCCTGTGTGCTTCTTGCCCAGAATGCAGGCATGATCTCCACAAATTTCCACTGAAGGATCTACTGATTACCTCGAGATGGAACAGGCAAAGAGAATGCATCCCAGCTCTATTCTTTCTGTTTTCTTTGGTGGACCCAGAAGTCTATTTGGAATTCTGCTCCAAGGTAGAAACAAATACTGCCCTCCTTCCAGGCTGTGGCCCATCCTGCCTTACAGACTCTCCCTTCACTACTGTGGGGACACTGGGGTAATGCAAGAGTTGTGAACTAGTCACCCTCCAGTCTGTGTGTGTGTGGGTATGGTCAAGGGACTTCCAGGTGAACCTCTGCTATAAAGAGAAAAGATCATCTCAGAGCATCTTCTCATTTGAGATTTCCCCAAATTAGGTGCCACTGCAGAGGAATGCCCATGCCTCCCTCTTTCAAAACCATGATAATTGAAGTTCACTTCTGCTGACTGGCAGTATTCATTGCCCCAGCTGTCTAAGACTTCACTTAGTTGGGTCTGTGACCTACCTACATAGACTACCATTATGTTATGTGAGTCTTGAGGTTCTTATGAAACTACAGGGTTCGTTCAGTCCCACTCTGCTGTTTATGGAGGAACCAGAGATCGAATTGCCAACATCCATTGGATCATAGAAAAAGCAAGGGGATTCCAGAAAAACATCTACTTCTGTTTCACTGAACATACCAAAGCCTTTGAATGTGTGGATCACAAAAAACTGGAAAATTCTTAAAGAGATGGGAATACCAGACCACATTACCTGCCTTCCTGAGAAACCTGTATGCAGATCAAGAAGCAACAGTTAGAACTGGACATGGGACAATGGACTGGTTCAAAAATGGGGAAGGAGTACGCCAAGGCTGTATATTGTCACCCTGCTTATTTAACTAATATGCAGAGTGCATCATACAAAATGCTGGGCTGGAAGAAGCACAGGCTGGAATCAAGATTTCTGGGAGAAATATCAACAACCTCAGATATTCAGATGATACTACTCTAATGGCAGAAAGCAAAGAGGAACTAAACAGCCTCTTGATGAGGGTGAAAGAGGAGAGTGATAAAGCTGACTTAAAACTCAGCGTTCAAAAAGCAAAGACCATGGCAGCCAGTCCCATCACTTCATGGCAAATAGATGGGGAAAAAGTGGAAACAGTGACAGATTTTATTTTCGTGGGCTCCAAATTCACTGCAGACGGTGACTGCAGCCACAAAATTAAAAGATGCTTGCTCCTTGGAAGAAAAGCTATGACAAACCTAGACAGTATATTAAAAAGCAGAGACATCTCTTAGCCGACCAACATCTGTATAGTCAAAGCTATGGTTTTTCCAGTAGTCACGTACGGATGTGAGAGTTGAACCATAAAAAAGGCTGACTGCCGAAGAATTGATGCTTTCGAACTGTGGTGCTGGAGAAGACTCTTGAGAGTTCCTTGGACTGTAAGGAGATCAAACCAGTCAATCCTAAAGGAAGTCAACCCTGAATATTCATTGGAAGGACTGAAGCTGAAGCTCCAATACTTTAGTCCCCGGATGAGAAGAGCTGTCTCATTGGTAAAGACCATGATACTGGGGAAGATTGAGGGCAGAAGGAGAAGGGGACTACAGAAGATGAGATGGTTGGATGGCATCACTAACTCAATGGACATGAGTCTGAGCAAACTCAGGGAGATAGTGAAGGACAGGGAAGCCTGGTGTGCTGCAGTCCATGGGGTTGCAAAGAGTCAGACACGACTCAGTGACCAAACAAGAACTGGCTGCCACTCTTTGGTACCTGTTGGTGCCACACCCTGTGCCAGGCTCTGAGGCCTCATAGTTTCATTTAATCTTCATGGCACCCCTTTGAGGTAGGTACTATGGTTATTTCCTCTTTAGATGAGGAAATAGAAGCTCACCCAGTAGCTTGGCTAAAGTCACACACTGGAAAACAGCAGAGCTAGGCCTTGAAGTCTTAAGGGCCCCAAAGCCAGTGTTCTTTCCAGCACAGCCACTGTCTCCACCAGGGACAGGCCCTTCATCTCCAGAGCCTCCGGTTCCCACAGTGAGGCGGGAGGGTCGGGGTGGGGGTGGGGGTGTGCGGGGGTGGCTGGTTCCACAGAGGCTCTTGGGATCCGCTTTGCTAGGGTTTAGTTTAGGCATAGCTCCTAAGGGCTCAGTTATCCCTGGGAGACATGAAGAGCAACAGAACTCAGATCACATCTTCAAACATATGCCCCCCTATCTGCAGACCCAGAGTCCTTTCTCAAGCCTGTCTCTTCTCTCATCAGTAAACAGAGTGCACAATCCCGCTTTTCTTCCCGATACACAGACTTCTATTTATTTACTGACTTTTTACTATCTCTGCAGACTTCACCCTAAAGCCCAGCTGAAGATCTGGGCCCCTTCCCAATTATCCCCGCTGTTAGCTGTCTCTCCCCGACTACTGTCTGCACCATTTATCTCAGGCTGCCTTGAGTAGTCCACCCTGTCTCTGTGGCTAGCACATTCCTTGAGGACAGGACCTGTATCAAGAACACCCTCCTCCCCCATTATTGCCTAGCTCAGTGCTGAACACTTAGTAGGTATTCAAGAATGAAATGAAAGCACTATCTAATGTTCCCTTATTTCTGTTTTGCTCCTCCTTATATCCCCAGCCCTTAATTCAGTACCTGGCACACTCTGGGGACTTAATAAATGTGGAATAAATCAATAATGAATGGTGAAGGACTCCCCTGATGGTCCAGTGGATAAGAATCCGCCTGCCAATGCAGGGTACATGGGTTCGGTCCCCGGTCCAGGGGTCCAGGAAGATTCCACGTGCTGTGGGGCAACTAAGCCTGTGCTCCACAACTACTGAGCCGGCTTTATAGAGCTTGTGTGCTGCAACCACTGAAGCCTGCACCTAGAGCCCGTGTTCCACAACAAGAGAAGCCCCTGCAATGAGGAGCCCTTGTACTGCAACCAGACAGCAGCCCCCACTGGCTGCAACTAGAGAGAACTGACACACACCAACAAAGACCCAGGGAAGCCACAAATTAATCAACTTAAAAAAATAATGAATGATGAAAAATGAATGAATGAACTAAAGGAGGAGATCAAAGAGTATCTTCTCTATTAGACTGTTGGGACTCTTCCTGACTGCTGGTCAGGAAGGTGGAATTCTTCAGTGACTCAGCTGGACTTGGGGTTTTGAGGGGGCAAACCACAGAGCAATTTGCTCTGTCAAGCCTGGTCCTAACTCTTGCCCCTACATCCATAGACACAGGAGCCTGAGCTGTGACTGAAGAGGAGATTCTTCTTTACGTGGTGATCTCAGGAGGATAGAGGTGGGTTACCCTCAGGACTGATGAGTCAATTCCCAATTCAAATGTGAGTCAAACCGGTCTAGGTATTTGTTTATCATTTGTCTGCCTCTTTTTCCCTGTAGAATTGGAAATAGAACTCAAACCAAATTTGATCCCAAAGAGAAGCAAAGAAAACATTGCTATTTTAATGCTCTCTAAGTGAGCGGGTCTAAGAATGGACCCACCAAATGTAGTGTAGGATCCTGGATTGGGTCCTGGGACAGAAAAAGGACATCAGTAGAAAAACTGGCGCAGTCTATAGCTGATGGTAATGTTTCAACGTTAATGTCTGAGGGTTGGCAAATGGACTGTGGTTATATGAGAGGGTAAAACTAGGTGAAGGATGGGGGCTTCCCAGGTGGTGCTAGTGGTAAAGAGCCTGCCGGCCAATGCAGGAGGCAGAGGAGATGCAGGCTTGACCCCTGGGTTGGGAAGATCCCTTGGAGGAGGGCATGGCAACCCACTCTAGTATTCTTGGCTGGAGAATACCATGGACAGAGGAGCCTGGTGGGCTGCAGTCCCTAGGGTGGCAGAGCGTTGGACGCGACTGAAGCGACTTGGCGTGCACACGTGGGTGAAGGATATACAGAACTATCTGTGCTATCTTTGCAACTTTTCTGTATATCTATCATTATTTCAGAATAACACGTTTATTATTATTAAAGTAAAAAAAAATAATGAACAAAGGTTGCCCAAGGCTATTAGACACACAGTGCCTGCCACCCAGCAGGGGCTCAGTTAACATCTGCTAATATTGAGGGGACTGAATTAGGATAGGTCGCCTGCATGAGCTGCTTTCCAAATAGATGTTTCCACTGCCTAATCAACACATTCAGAATTTTACCCAATTTTCCATTCAACTGTCTTCTACTTTAGTCCAAAGGCTTGTTTGGAGAAAATAATTTTTTGTCTATCTGGTTGGAGAGGTTAAACATGTAAAATACAAATTACTTTCTATTCAGTGAATTGAAAGATACTAATTCCAACACGACAGGGGGAGTTACAACCACCTCCACCCAGTGATGTCATTTCTGTACATTTTACAAAAAGGTTTTTTTTTTTTTTTGCATACATCATGTCATTTGATCTCACTTTCTTAACCAATGTGCAAATGATTGCTTAGCCCATGGAGTTTGGTAGGAGAGCTGATGTGTTGCTTGCAAAGCAACTTCTGAAATCATTAGAGAAGATAAAGAAATATAGGAATGAGGAGAGTCCCAGTCTTGGCTCATTGTGGTAGCTAATATCTCTGAACACCTTTTTCCCACTTTGTAAAATGGGTATAAATATAGGACGGTGAGAAGATAAAAGTAAATGATTCATGCAAAGCTTTAGGCATAATACCTGGCACATTCCAAGGGCCTGATAAATAGTATTATTACTGTGAGTCAGAGCAGAGTTCATGTTACAGAAAACACTGCCATCTCAGGCAGATAAAGAACTCTGGGGATGATTTTTGATGAGGACATTTTGATTCTGAAAAGTGCACCCAGCAGCCAGGGCTGAACTTCAGGTTGTATCTGGGCAACAATACGCACATACTCACGCTCACTGGCAAGAGGGGGAAAGAGTGGTTTAAAGGACTTTGGAGAGGCTTCTAGTTCCACTAATAGAGCCCTGAGCTGAAAAGAAAACTCTCCAGCTTTAGTAACAACATTGTCTTCATCATCAGTGACCACAACAGAACTGTGGTTGACTTCACAAGTTAGAAAGAAAACAGAAATTAAAAAGGAACTGAAAGCCAGTGCTGGGCGAGAGAAAGCTGTTGCTGTGATTATTGGACCAGAAACTGGCAGCGACAGGGCCCTTGGTTCTGGGCTGTGTGAGGGTCAGTTGAACCAAGACCTTGCTTAAAGCCAGGGCCATCCAACAGCTGCTGGGTCAATGAAGCATGGCAGTGGCTTGCCTCTGTGTAGGGCTCTCAGTGAAACAACACAAAGTCTCCCGTAAACATGCAAAGCCCCCAAGCCGGCATTACCTGTGGCTTAGAGCTTGAATTGACACAGCCTACAGGGTAATCACCATAAACATTGGTCCTGAGTTGCTGATCACCCTGGGCGCCTGGCCAGGGCCAAGGCAGACCAGCTCAGACAGTCAGTCCTTCCACTGCCACACAGAATTCCCATAGAAAACCCAAGTCCTTGTGCAGATGAGTTCACAACTAAAGTATTAAAAAATATTAACCAGACCAGGTTGGAGTCCAGTTCTCTGTTTTAATAAATTTAACAACATCTCTAGGGTGTTCTTTTAGTTAAGTTTGAAAACTGCCACATGACCTCTGCTTTTCCGTTTCAAGATCGTTTTCTTTTCCCTTGCTCATCCATTCATTCAACATTCATTCATCAAAGACTTATTTCGTGATGACCGTTTGCCCAGCACATTCAGGATTTCTTTTGTCTCTCATCATAACGTCCTAGGAATGTGATCCCACCCCCAAGTTCCAGACGGGAAAACGAAGGAGGTGGCAGGTCGCTGGTGGGCTGAGCCTAGCCCCTCATTCCTGGGAGCTGCGTTCTCCACCAGCCCTGCCGTGTCTTGTCCCTTGACTGAGCCACAGAGACAGGCCCGTGGGTGAGCGAGGAAAGAAGTCTCCAGAGCCAAGCTTCTCACAGAGGCGCTGCGGTCCTCTTGGTACCCACCCCTGAGGCCCCCGCGGGGCCACCAACAGGACTACAACTGAGTCACCTGCCAATGCCAATAGCTTCAGCCTCCTGTGGCTCCAGGGCCTCAGGAGGGGTGGCAGGAGCTGCCCAAGGCGGTGGCGACCAGGCACAGGAGGCACACCGAAACACCGTCTCCACTGCAGGAGTCAAGCCGGGTCCTGCTGTGCCCACGCGTGTGGGGAGGGGCTCCAGCTACTCCCCTGGGCCTCCCAGGGGCTCTGCAGGGTCCTTTTAGAACCCATATCCTGTCCGGAAGGACAGCTTGCCTTCCTTCCCGACAATGCAAGCCCGTCTGTTGCACCTGCAAATCTCACAGCCTGGAAGACTCTTCTCTCAGAAAACAAAGTTCTCCCTCCCTTCCTTCCGCCTCAGAGAGGCCTCCCCGCCCGGCCCACCTGACACCTCACCCTCTGATTACTCACCACACCCTTCGCGGGCTTTATTTTCTCCTTTGAGCATGCCTGTTGGTGTTTTTCTATGTTGAGTTATTTACGGCTTGAATTCACCGGGGGAGTGTCAGCTTCATGAGGGCAGAGAGCTGTTTTGTTCGAGGCTGGATCCCTAGGGCCTAGGATGAGCAACAGGGCAAATGGCCTGTCTCATCATCCTTCGTTCAGCCAGAAACTGGTCCTCAACTTTTTTGTCTGCACATTAAGTAGGTTAGACAAGAACAGTGACTTTCAAACTTAAAAAAAAAAAATCATTGGAGATCAGGGTAGGCACAGGAAAAAAAAAATCACTGGAACACTTTCTTGAAGTGAAATTTTATGAAGAATGGAAAATAGCAAGGTTGAACTCATTGAAGCTGGGGGAAGGCCGCCGGGCGGGGGGCGGGGGGTGGGCTTCAGTGTGTATCCTCTCCCTGCTCTTTTCTTCCTAGCCCCACCTCGGCCCCCCGCCCCAGAGTCCTGGGGTTCCTTAGAACACAGTTTGGAAATCACTAGCCTGAGTGAGGTCCACCTTCAATCAGTCACTTCCACTTCCAAAGTATAAATACAATCATCCATAAAGTTGAGGAGTTGGAGTTGCTGACCTTCCTTCTATGGCATTCTGGTATTATAATATTAGGTAAAGCCCAAAGTAGAAATTGCAGACACATTCAGTGTCACGCCTGCCAAAGGCTGGCAATTGTCAGGAGTCTACCAAGCAGTACTTGCTGGACCAGTAGTTTGTGGGAGCCACGGGGTCAATAAGACCTCAGATTGCTCAACCAATCTAGTTGATGGGATGAGACACAACGTCTGAAACAAGACAGGATACCATCAGGTGGACAGATTCTATGGGTGAACTTGGAATCCCAAAAAGAGATCCAGTGGGGTAAAATGGGAGGGTGTGTTGGGAAGAGGTGTTTTCTCTGGATAGGACACCAGAAAGTCTAGGCAGGGGACACAGAAGGACTGGGGGGCACTCACATGCCAGCTGCCAGGAGGGCAGCCGGCTGATGGTTCAGTGCTGAGCCCCTCCTCAGCCAACACACTGGACTTGACCTGGTGTTTATGAAATCCAGACCTTGGTCCCAGGAAGGACAGACTTTTTCCATCATCATCATCATATATCTCAGATATCAAATTATAACTACTATGACAATGACTGCTAGTTGTCCCCAATATCCATTCTCCCCTTCTTCCTTAGTAGTTGAGCCTTCAATTTTTAGCTGGACACGTGGCATTCCAGAATAGAGTCTACATTTCCCAGGCAGTCAGGTGTGGTCATGAAAATGACTTCTGATCCGTGGGATGGGAGGTGACATGATGTGTGTCATCTTCAAGGCCTGCCCTCAGAGGGAAGACGTGTGCCCCCCTTTCCTCTGCAACTAGCTGGAATGCAGACGTGGTGAGGAGCCTTCTCGGACTGTGAGCAACACGGTGGAAGGAACCTGGCTCCTAACCTGGAGCCACCACACCAGCCTTGGGGGGCCGGGGTGCAAAGACCACAAGAGCGAGCAATGCTCTTGTGTTTTGTTGAAGCTCTGCCCCTCCAACCAGTGCAACTGCAGTGTCAGTCCGAGTTTGCAAAGCTCATTCCCAAGGACCACTGCGGATCCCGGAGCAAGCTGTGGGGAGGGATCGGCAGGCATATTTGCTCCCGCTGCTCGGTAGCTGAGCTGAGTCTCAGGGTGACCTGGCCAAGGTCACTTGCTGCTGAGTGGATTGCTGGGACCAGAGGAAAGAGAAGGTGGACAGAGTTCAGACTTTGGGTTCAGACTAGCTCTAGTTTGAAGCCTACCTCCCTGCTGCCTAAACCCTGTTCTGAAAAACCATGTGAAAATAAGGTGAGTGGCAAACTAGCCTCACAATGTGACTGCAGACGCTTTTGTTCTCAGAATCCAGGGAGCCTGCTTCCTAGACAAGTGCTCTTTCTCACGGGGGTTCCCATCTCTGAGACAAGCACCCTCCGAGAGCCAGCTGTGGGAGCACCAAGGGATGAACGGGAGTGAGGAGACTCTCAGAGGGGTGATGTCTGCGGTGGGACTTGGAGGATGGGGAGAAGGGATACAGGGAGAAAAGAAAGGGGCCAGCACCCGTGGGAGAGGGGACAGCTTGAGCAAAGGAACGGAGGCAGGGCACATCCTGAGACTGCTATGCACTCGAAGAGGAGAACTCTCAGTTCCAACCCTCAGCCTCAGCTCCCTCCTTTTAATATTTTACTTAGTGGTTTGCGTGTTTAGTGGGTTGTCACTGTGAGAAGGCAATGGAAGAGATCCTGGAAAATAATTACTTCTAGAGGACAAAACAGAGTCACCTGATGAGCTCAGCTAAAAGGCAGCTAAAAGTCCCCTGCCCCTGTCCCCCACCCAGCAGGGGAACAGCCACTGAGGCTGGTACCCACCCAGCGCCATTCTGTGCCAGGAGACCAACCAGCCTCACTCCCCCTGGGCTTCTCAGACTCACAGTCCTTATCTGGAGAGATACCTGTTGTGAAATGTTCCCGCAGAAAACAAAGCCTAGGGAGGCTACATGCCACTTCTATGCAGATTCAAAATTGTTTCAAAATGATATTAAAAGAAACAGAACAAAGCAGGGTTGGGAATATGCAGATGAAGCCCCATTGGTAAATATTGATAAGTGTTGAAGTTAGATGATGGGTGGGTTCTAGAGGGTGCATTATATTATTCTCTCCAAGACACTTGAAAATTTTCCACTTAAAAAGGTTATTTAAGAGCTTCTCTGGTGGCTCAGTGGTAAAGAATCTGCCTGCCAATGCAGGAGACACAGGTTTGATCCCCAGGCCAGGAGGATCTCACATGTAACTTAGCAACTAAGCCTGTGTGTCACAACAACTGGGCCTGTTCTCTAGAACTTGGGAGCCACAGCTACTAAGCGCATGTGCTACAACTAGTCAACTCTGAGATTTAGAAGCTGAGGAGCTAGTTTAGTTGGTTGAGTAGTAGTGTAGTTCTCTGTGCTCCGCAACAAGAGAAACCACCGCAATGAGAAGCCCATGCACCGTAGTTAGAGAGTAGCCCCCGCTCGCCACAACTAGAGAAAAGCCAGGCAGCAATGAAGACCCAGCACAGCCAAGAATAAATAAATATATTTTTTAAAGTTATTGAAGGACTTCCCTGGCAGTTCAGTGGTTAAGACTCCACCCTCCCAGTGCAAGGGGCACGGGTTTGATCCCTGGTTGAGGAACTAACCACATACCAAGCAGTGTGGCCAAAACAGAAAGTTATTTGAAAGTTTAAGAAATGTACATGAATGTTCATAACGACATCAGTTATAATAGCTCAAACTAAAAACAACCCAAACATTCCCCGACAAATGGATTTTAAAAATGTGTTATATCCACATAAGGAAATATTATTCAACAATAAAAAGGAGTGAAGTACTGACATGTGCTGTAATGGATGAGTTTAGAAAACACTACACTAAGTGAAAGAAGCCAGACACAAAAGGACACATATTGTATTGTATAGACTCCATTTATATTAAATGTCCAGAATAGGCAAATCTATAGAGACAAGAAGTAGGTTAGTGGCTGCCAGGCAATTGAATGGAGGAATTAAGAGGCAACAGCTAAGGGGTTTGGCGTTTCTTTGACAGGTAATTAAAATGTTGTATGATTGATTGTGATGTTGGAGATACAACTGCAAATATACAAAAACCCATAGAAAAAGAGAAACAGCCAGTAGAGGCTCCGAGCCATGAGTTTTCATAGGCTTCGATGGGAGCTCGGGCAAAGGGTGAGGTATGGACCAGCCCCTGAAACAAGGTCTGTCTGCCTCGTTTACGGCTCACCTAGAGGAATTCGCAGAATCTAGCCCAGTCTGAAGCCTCTGGAGCAACACCGTTTTTCTCTATTCTGGAAAAATCCATGCCCCATTAATAAATATGGAATTTTGTTAGTCCTCAAACGCCTGACCCATTTCCACTGCCCGGTTTTAGTTTTGCCAAGTGCCCTGGGGCTTAACTGAGGCTGCACACCAGGGTCACCTGGGGGTTGAATAAACACTGGTGCCGGCTTCCGCCCCAAGAGATCCTCATTTAATTAGTGTTGGGGAGAAGCCTGGGCAGTGGATGTTTTCAAAGCTCCCAGCTGATTCAAACATGCAAGACTGAGAATCATTGACTAAGTGAAGAATTTTTTAATGAGTAGGAAAAAATATCAAAAGTATAGCATGGAGTATGGTGAGTATTCGGTCATGAAACTTCTCTTTTAGATTTATGTTCACACTGGGTCACAATATAAAAAGTACTTCTTACTGTAACTTTCAGCCTGGGAGTTTGGAAACCCCAGGTTGACGGGTCCTGTCAGTCACCGAGCTAAATGAAGGGGACCCACCAGCAGCAATCAGGTGCCCTCCAGCCTCTGCGTGGGCCTCTCCAAGGACAGATGCTCCCCTGCTTCCAAATAGCCCTTTCCCATCTTGGACAACTCTTGCTGAGTCAAAAGCTGCCTTTCTGAAATTCTCACATCAAACCCTGACACCAGAGGACTGAGGTCTTTACCACCCGCTGAAGGCATTATGTGTCCCAATCACGTGACATTGCTCTATTGTCAAGCAGAGTTCAGCTAGAAGCTGAGGGTCCTGCCCAACCTGTCTCTACATGTCAGATTTCTACTCGTCTTTCAAGCCCCTAGACCTCCCTGGTGGCTCGGACGGTAAAGCGTCTGCCTACAATGCGGGAGACTGGGTTCAATCCCTGGGTCAGGAAGATCTCCTGGAGAAGGAAATGGCAACCCTCTTCAGTATTCTTGCCTGGAAAATCCCATGGACCGAGGAGCCTGGTAGGCTACAGTCCATGGGGTCGAAAAGAGTCAGACACAACTGAGCAACTTCACTTTACTTTTCAAGCCTTATCTCGAATGCCCCTTCCATGAGGTCTTCCACTATGGGATCTGTTTGCTCTCTCCCTCTGCACTCTTCTGCCTTTTAATTTTCTAATATACAGTTGGAACTTATTATACTATAACTAGTTGGTTACTTTGAGTTTGAATAAACCGTAAGCTCCTTGAGGGCATGGGTGGAGCTTCATCTTGAGCTATATCTCTGTATATTCTGCAGGGCCCAGTGTATGCTCCATACACAATCATTGGTTGAATGAATGAACAATTGGCTTACCATGAAGTTTTTATAGGGAGGAAGGTACCAATTAGCAGCTTAAATGGGGATGGGATTTTAGGTTCACCAAATCCTCATTCTTTAACAAGAAAAAAAATGCATAATTTTGGCATTCGAGCTAGTGCTTGAAAGGTAAGTTGAAATTTGACAGGGAGAGACAGGTCGAGGAGTAGTTTTTAGCCTCAGGTTGGAAATCCTGAATCCCCCCCACTGGTTGTCAGGGAAACCATCTCTCCTCAGATGGGTAAATGAATGAACATTCATTCTCTAATGCAGTTCTAATGAAAACCAGGCTCTTGTGTTAAGTGTTTTGCAAACATTTTCAGGTGCCCCCAAATTGCCCCTAATGCAGAACTAGGCTCATGTTAGCAGAAGATGGACCCACTGCTGCCTCCGCTTCCAGTGAACAAAACACAATCTGAGGATGGAAAAGCCCAGGCTGGGAATAAGAGGACGGGGGTCGGCCTGGAGGAGAGAGGCTGGGGGGGGGGGAGTGTTGAAGTAGTCTTTTTAAAAGAGACAAGCCTATTGTTTGTATGCAGATAGTACGATTAGTTACACATAAAGCATAGGATAATCTACCAAGGAACTTTTAGAAATATTTGAGGATGTTCATGAGGTTGCCCAAGACAATATCAACAAACAAAAGCCATCAACATTACTTTATATCAGCAATAATCAATTAGATTAGAAAATGCCGTAGAAAAAAAGATCTCGTTTCCTATAGCAACAAAAGCTATTAAATCTCGTAAAAGACACAAAAAATCTTTACTGAAGGACAAAAAAGGTCAGAAGGAATAGAGAGATGGGTAGGCTATTAATATATTATAAATGAGAAGCTATAATTTCAATCAAAATCCTAATAGAGCTCTTTTACATGGGGGAAAAGGGGGTCAAGAATAAGAGTCAAGGGATTTCCCTGGCGGTACAGTGGATAGGAATCTGTCTGCCAATGCGGGGGACACGGTTTTGATCCCTGGTCTAGGAAGATTCCACGTGCCAAGGAGCAACTAAACCTGTGCCCCACACACTGAGCCCGAGGACCGCACCTACCGAAGCCTGGACGCCTGGAGCCCATGCTCCACAAGAGAAGCCACCGCAGTGAGAAGTCTGCAGACCGCAGCTAGAGAGCAGCCCCTGCTCACCGCACTAGAGGGAAAGCAAAGACCTAGGGCAACAACAACAAAAACAGCCAAAAAGAGTAAGAGAGTCAGTATTTGAAGAAGAAATTTAAAAAAGAAGGAGAGGGCTGCCATATACACTATATCTCTTATTATAAGACTATCATGGTCAAAATATTGTGTTATAGTGCAGAAATAGACAAATTCACTAATAGAAGAGAAGAGAGACTCCAGGGATTCCAGGAACTTGAATAAGCCAGAGGCAGCATCGCAAGCAAGTGTGGAAAGAGTTGCCTATAAATAGTGTCCGGTATTTGGTTACCACAATCAAAATCTTCATTTCTACCTCAAAAGAGCTACAAAATAAATTTCAAATGGATGAACTTAAATATGAAAGAGCAAAATTTCCAAACTCTTGAAAGAAAATACAGAAGTAATCATTGTAACAAAGTAAAGATATTAAAAAACACAAATTGTAGGCAGAAAAGATTTGATATCCCTGACTGCATCAAAATTGGAATTTTCTGAGTAATGAAAGACGTTGTCGATAAAAAGACAAGCTATGGAATGAGATGAAATAGCTACAATGTCCGTAACTGAAATGATTCATGTACAGCCTATATAAAGAACACCTACATGTTGAAGAGAGAAAGATTACCAGGAAAGGGTTATGAGCAGGTAAGTTACAGAAGAGGAAACACAAGTGGGGACTTCCCTGGTGGTCCAGTGGCTAAGACTCTATGCTCCCAATGCAGGGTCCTGGGTTTGATCCCTGGGCAGTGAACTAGATCCCACACGTCACAGCTAAAGATCTCCCGTGAACTAAGACCCAGCACAGCCAAGTAAAACATTTTGTTTTTTTTTTTTTTTTTTAAGAGAAAACACAAGTGGTTGATAAATACATAGAGATGCTTAATAGCACTAGTAATCAGGGTGTGCAGATTAAATAAGCAAAATAAAATGAGATTTAACTTCACACTCCTCTGATTGACTTAAAACTCTTCAGTCTTGGAGTTTGCTGGTGGCCTACTAGTTAGGATTCTGCACTTCCACCGCCGTTGCCCAGGTTTAATCCCTAACTAGGGAACTGAGATCCTGCCAGCCACCTGGCCTGACCGAAAAAATTTAAAAACTCTACAGTCTGATAGTCCCAAGGGTTGATGATGACACTGCGTGGAAATCAGGAGCTGCTAGTGGTTAATACATGGATGTGAGAGCTGGACTATAAAGAAAGCTGAGCGCAGAAGAATTGGTGCTTTTGAACTGTGGTGTTGGAGAAGACTCTGGAGAGTCCCTTGGACTGCAAGGAGATCCAACCAGTCCATCCTAAAGGAAATCAGTCCTGGGTGTTCATTGGAAGGACTGATGTTGAAGCTGAAGCTCCAGTACTTTGGCCACCTGATGTGAAGAGCTAACTCATTTGAAAAGACCCTGATGTTGGGAAAGATTGAGGGCAGGAGGAGAAGGGGACGACAGAGGGTAGGCTGGTTGGATGGCATCACTGACTCAATGGACATGAGTTTGGCTAAACTCTGGGAGTTGGTGATGGTCAGGGAGTCCTGGCGTGCTGCGGTTCATGGGGTTGCAAAGAGTCGGACACAACTGAGCGACTGAACTGAACTGAATTGAGTGGTTAATTTGGTACAACCGCTTTGGCGAATAATTTAAAAGTTCATGTGATATGTATCCTAGGGAAACATTCCGTGTGGACCTGAGAGACTCAAACAAGGATACTCATTGCAGTGTTGTTTATAACAACAAAAACTTGGCCATGTCCATCAACAGAATGGGTAAATGAACCACGACACAGTTTTAATGGAATAGGTACAGAAAGAGGTGAAGAGGATTAAAGGAAATCAGGAGACCCAGTCCTGGATCTTGCTCTGCTTCTAACTGATGACAGGATGGGACAAGTCACGTGTCCCTCTTCGCTGAGTGCTCTCCCCAGACGTTCTCATGGCTCACTCCCTCCCCTCCTTCAGGTCTTTGTGCAAATTCCACCTACTCAGAGAGGCTTCCCTGACCCTGGTGTCCATACAACCAGTATCCATGGCCCCTGACACTGCTTTGTCAAGAAGCGGAGTGGCGGGATTTCCCTAGTGTCCAGTGACTAAGACTCTGAGCTCGCACTGCAGGGGGCCTGGGTTCAATTCCTGGTCAGGGAACTAGATCCCACGACTAACTATCCCTCATGCCACAACGAAGATCATGAGTGCCATAACTAAGACCTTGGTGCAGTCAAGTAAATAGATATTTATTTTTTAAAAAAAAGGCAGCAGCATCAGCAGCAGCAAAGTGGCTTAAAGGTTAAAACACCAGCTTTACTAACTACTGTTTGCATGACCTTAGGCAAGTGATTTAAGCTTTCTGTGACTCAGTTTCCTCCTCTGTAAAATGAAGATAGTAGTTTTCAACTCAGAGGGCTACTGTGAGGACTGAATGAGTTAATACACCAAAGAGAACAGTGCCTGATTTGGGGGAGGGCTGGTTAGCAGTAAATTGCACGGCAGTTAAAATGAATGAAGTACTCTTGAGTGACGGTGGCTCAATCTCATAAACACGCTGCTGAATGAAAAGAGCACAGCCCTCTCCCTTCCCTGAACTTCCCTCCTAGTCACAAGCATGTGGCCAGCACGCAGACCAGCCCTCGGTCACACCACCATCAGGGGTCCTTCTCATGGGTCTGAATCCCTGTCCCCTGACATCCACGTCCCTCACAGCCTGGCCAAGTCAGTTCTCAGTTCAGTTCAGTTCAGTTCAGTCTTGTCTGACTCTGTGCCCCCGGGGACTGCAGCACGCCAGGCCTCCCTGTCCATCACCAACTCCCGGAGTTTACTCAAACTCATGTCCATTGAGTCAGTGATGCCATCCAACCATCTGGGCAGTGTTTATTGACTGAACTGGATTAATTCCGAAAGTTCTCAAATGCCCGAAGACAGAGACACCACTGACCCTTCTGGCTGGTGTGTTTTAAGTTGAACTAAAGACATGAGGAAGTGGGGGCGATGGAACGGGTGAGTGACCTGAGTACCTGGAAAGAGAGAGAAATCCCAGAAAAGGGGGTGTCTCCAAGGGAAGGGAGTCTGTGACTCCAAGACCAGGGAGTAGGGGACCCTCACCCCTTTCTGAAGGCCTGTCCTAGGGTCCACTGGGTGACTGAAGGATGAACTGCTACATTCACAGAGAACTTGACATTAAAAAAAAAAAAAAAGATCTAGAAGGATCCCATCAGAGTCCTTCCACAGGCTCTAGGAGGGGAAGTGGGATTGGGGACAAGGCGGGAGGCGAGTGAAGGCTTCTTTTTCCATTTATACTCTAAATAGTTTTGCATTGTTTGAACTGAGAAAGAAGTGATTACTTGTGAATTATGAGAAAAGAAAAATTTATCTTGCACGGAAGTGGTACTCAGGGAATGGGTATTACAATTATTCTTTAAAACAGAGAGAAAGACATCTCACCCAGCACAGATCCGCAGGCAGGAAGGGGCCCTGCTTGCTCCCCTCCTCACTCTGCAGCGGGCCCCTCATCCCTGGCCCTTCCTCCAGCCTGTACCCTAAAGGGGATGCCCTTACTGCTCTCACCGCCCAGCCCCCTGCCCCAAACAACAGCCTCCTACTGCTCTCCCTGTTTCTCCCCCACCTTTTTTATTGCTCAACTTTATTTTTTATATTTATTTATTTTTAATTGTCAACTTTATTATTTTTTATATTTATTTATTTTTAATGGATTGATGATTGTTTTACAAAATTGGTTTGATTTGTGTCATATATCGACATGAATGAACCATCAGTGCACATACGCCCCCTCCCTCTTGAATCTCCCTCCTTCCTCCCACCCATTCCCACCCCTCTAGGTTGTTACAGAGCCCCAGTTTGAGTTCCCTGAGTCAGAGTCTCTTGGACTGCAAGGAGATCCAACCAGTCCATCCGAAAGGAAATCAGTCCTGAATATTCATTGGAAGGACTGATACTGAAGCTGAAACTCCAATACTCTGGTCACCTGATGTGAAGAGCTGATTCATTTGAAAAGACCCTGATGCTGGGAAAGATTGAGGGCAGGAGGAGAAGGGGATGACAGAGGATGAGGTGATTGGGTGGCATTACCGACTCAATGGAGATGAGTTTGGGTAAACTCTGGGAGTTGGTGATGGTCAGGGAGGCCTGGCGTGCTGTGGTCCATGGGGTCGCGAAGAGCTGGACATGACTGAGCGACTGAACTGCACTGCACTGAGTCGTACAGCAAATTCCCACCGGCTGTGTCAGTGTATATGGCTCCACGTTACTCTCCCTTCATTTCACCCCCCCTCGCCTCCCCCAGCGTTGCTCTCCTTGTTTCTGCCATCCCCGCTCCGTCTCACTTCGCACAGCCCGGCAGTTGACACATACCAACCAGTTCACTCACTCAGGCCATTACCCTCTAACGTAAGCTGAGAATGAGACGCGAGTGGAATCTCAGCTGGACAGAGCAGGAACCGCGGCACAGAGCATCCAGCCATGTGCCCCAGGCCCACACCGTGAAGCGCCAGCGTGGGGATCCAGCCCCTGGGGGCCTGGGCTCCAGCCCCCGCTCTTGGCCACCTGTCCCCTTTGCCTCCCTCCTTCCTCCCCACTCCCCAGGAGTGAAATCTGTTCTCCCTGCTACAAGGTCCACGTGACCTGGCCCCTGCCTGCCCCTCCAGCCTCACCCCCCACCCCCCTCCTCACTCCCCAGCGCCACGGGCTCCCCGGCTGGTCCTGCACCCAGAACAGTCTTTTCTTCCCAATCATCAAATGGCTTGCTCTCTCACTTCACTCGGATTTCTGCTTGAATGTCACCTCCTCCAAAAGGGCCCCCCTCAC
This sequence comes from Oryx dammah, assembly GCF_014754425.2. Taxonomy (NCBI): domain Eukaryota; kingdom Metazoa; phylum Chordata; class Mammalia; order Artiodactyla; family Bovidae; genus Oryx; species Oryx dammah. The sequence goes on from NW_024070195.1 coordinate 40,527,283, forward strand.
TACCCTTTCTCAAACAGTCCTCACTTTATTCTCTGACCCTTTCCTGCTGCGATTTTATTCATAGTTCTTATCACTTCCTGATCTGATGTTATGAGACTACTTGTTTGGAGGCTTATCATGTGTCTCCACTCTCTCTAGAATTTCTGTTCCGTGAGGGCAGGGACTTTGTCCCCAGTGCACAGAATGGTAGTACAGCAAATGAGTGAATGCTCCCCATCCCTGCTCCCCAGGTGAGGCAGCCCACGTGGATGTCAGTCTGCTCTGGGACCAGGTCTGGGCCTGCAGTGTGCCCTGCTCAGAACAGTCCACTCCCCTTTCACGGGATGGTGCTCCTGCCTCTCCGTGCGTCACCCCATCCTCTCCCCCGGGCCTCCTGGACAAGCGGGGCAGCAGGCAAAGTGAGGCCTCCCATATTCCTTCCCAGTTTCCCCCTGCCAACCCCTCTGTCCATCCCTCCAAGCCCAGGGCTTTCACTTCCAGCCGCTTGGAAGCTGGTCTGACGAATCCACCTCCACCAAGATGATGAAGATGTCAATTTGTCCTTCCCAAGGATATTTGCATTTTTAAATGAGGCCAGGCTGGAGCAGCTCTTCGCCCAGTGTATGCCTGTGTCATGGTGTAACTCCCAAGACGGGATGTTTCAGAGAGATACCACCTTTCCCTCTCCCAGAGCCCGGGAGACAGTGTCAGGTCAGGGTGCTGAGGGAGAGGGAGACAGAGTTCCAAGCTCAGCCAGTGGGTCAGAGACTGGGACCCAGCAAACCCTGACCACAAATGCTATCCCACTCCACCTACATCTTCCCTTCCTACCACCCAGGCGACCTGGTTTTGTTCCCCAAAGCATCCCCAAGCAACCCTCAGGCTCTGCTTTGTGGAACCCCTCCAGAGGCTCCCCAGGGAACCCAGAACAAAAGCCTTACCCATTTCGATCCCACAGATGGCCAAGGCTGCCACCACCGCGCCTGCCGACGTCCCAGCGAAGCGATGGGCTGTTTCCAGCATCCGGGGGGCCAGGTCCCGAAGGGCGTCCACTGCCCCAGCCTGGTAGAAGGAGAGGAACCCGCTGCCCGAGAAGGAGATGGAATGAGGGGTGTCAGGGTCCCCCTTGAACACCTGTTCTTCCATCTCCTCAGCCTGGGACCTCCCAGGGAAGGGAGGAAACTCTCAGCGCCGATGTGCCTGAACGCCAGCCACTCTCCTGTTGAAACTTGCAGCCAAGCTTCCCTGCCAGCCCGGAGCCTGGAATGTGGCTGTCGCTCCCCGGGCGGCGGCTGGGATACCCACAGTGGCTCAGGCAGCAGCTGCCTGGGCCTGCTGAGCTTGGTCAGGAGGCAGCCCCAAAGCCTGGTAAAGGCCCCGGCGGGCAGCGTCCTGGCCCAGTGAGCGCCCTCCTCTGCACTTGCCTGGTACCCCTTGGATCGCAGGTGGCCACCACGCAGGGCCGGGCCCAGGAAGAGGTGCTGCTCAGCCCTGAGTCCCAAAGGGTTCACTCATCGGGTTACAAAACCTCCACAGATGGGTATGGGATGGCACCTCCCTCCCCCGCACGCTGCAGCCGTAAAGGGAGTAAACGCTGGCCTCCCTCCAGGAGAGTGTATTCCTTTCCCACAGCGACAGGGCTGCCAAGTTGGCTCTGGTTTCTGAGGGAGACTCGGCTCACAGCACCCATGCCCCCACCGCAACGCCCCTCCCTGGGATCCTGCTCCAGGCTCCAGGTGGCGTGTGTGAGGTGTGATACAATTATTTTTATTTGTTCTTGCATAAGTGCCCCTTTGCTTACTCATCTGTTTATTCACATGTTAGGACTGGCCACCGGTAAAATTGTAAAGGAAAAGAGTTTGGGCTCCAGGGCCCCCACCCCTCGCCTCTCCAGCTCTCACCTTCTCTCCTCCACCCTTCGCCAACACACCAACTCTTGGCACTCTCTGTCCAAGCCCTGAATCTCTGCGCTGTGTCCTAAGTGTCCCGCAAGAAGTCAACCTGGAATCTCCATCATTCTGTGTTACGGCATCATACTGTATTCTCACTTTGAAATGAGAGGTTTGAAATGTCAGTATTCATGACATCTCATGTCATGACGTCTCATGTTTGAGATGTCAGTAACCCCAAGGATGAACAGCTTGGGACCCCAGGTGTGCGGGCATCTGGGTCAGAGCAGAGAGATGATTTGGAGCCTAAAGGGAAAGGCATGTGGTTGGGGAACCAAGGGTAGCTCCAGGGAGCCCTGGTCATGCCAGTCTGGAGCAGTGCAACATGGCCCTGGCAAGGAGAGTCTTCCTCACTACCAGCAAATGTCACTGCCTAAGGATGTTGCAAGACAGCGAATTGGCCGGTGTCCCCCTTCTCTGTCCCCCCAGGGCACACAGAAGCTGGGTCAGAATTGGAATAGAGACACAAAGTCTCCTGCCCAACGCTCAGTCCAGCTTCATACTCTGCTAGGATGTGATAGCCACATTGAACCCACCAGGGGAAGTGAAGTGAAATGAGGTGAAAGTCACTCAGTCGTGTCCGACTCTTTGCGACCCCATGGACTGTAGCCTACCCGGCTCCTCTGTCCATGGAATTCTCCAAGCCAGAATCCCGGAGTGGGTAGCCATTCCCTTCTCTAGGCTATCTTCCCAACCTAGGGATCAAGCCCAGGTCTCCCACACCACAGGTGGATTCTTTACCATTTGAGCCATCAGGGAAGCCCAAACCCACTAGGGGACGTCCCGCCAACTCTGCTCACCTTCCTGATCTAGCGGAACTTCGCACTGGGGAGCAGTGCCCAGGGTTCGGTCAGGAAGGGGTTTTCTGTCTTGGGTAGGTAGTTCCAGCTATTTGAGAAGGGAACTCCTGACTAAATGTGTCTGCAACAGAGAAAACGCGTGCGCACCTGTGTCTGCGCTTGTGTGTATGTGTGCAGACTCACACACATACACAGATCTGAGGCCACCGACAGGCTGGGGTGAAGAGTAGGGTGAGGCTGGGTGGAGTCCAATCAGCTTTTGGCACATTGAGACCCTGCCTCTGGGAGATGGTAGGGAGTAGAAGCCCCATCCCCTAACACCCACACTTGGAAACACGATAGACAAATGAGAAGTAACCAGAGAACCGCACAAGGCAGTCTATAATTAAGTACCAAACTGGAGGGCTGAGACTCCTGCCAGAAAAGTTCAGAGATGAAAGTGAGCAGCATAGGCTGGAAGCTTCAGAGAAGCTATGTGATAGAGTTGTGGGTTGGGGGGTTTAAAGAAGCTAGCAGGAGGAGGGAGGGTACTATGGCAAGAAGCAGTGTGCAGTCCTTACAGAGGGTGAAGGGGTGTGATGGCAAGCAGTTAGGATGGATTAGACAGATGTGGGTTGAAGCCCAGTTCTATTATTTGTAGGCAGTGTGACATGTGGTAACTTCTCCAGGCCTCAGTTTTCCTCACCTGTAAAATGGGGACAATAATGCATATACTGTACAGGAACTGTAAAACATAAGATATGGTTATAAAATGCCTGGCACATGGTGTGTCTCTCATTATCAAAGGGCAATAAGGGCCAAGGCTTCTAGAACAGGTGGAGCTGGGAGCCAAGGGGTCAACAGAAGGTGGGATGCACTTGCAATGTGTAGGAAGAGCTAGAAGAATTCTCGAAGGGGAGAGTCTTGGAAAGGCAGTGAGACAGGCTGGAGGATGAGGAAGGAGGATAGAGCTACATCCTCCTATGGATGTTGACAGCCAGGTTACAGAGGCAGCTGAAGAAAGATAAGTTAATGATGCCATTGCATCAGAGATTCAGAGGACCTGGGGACCGGTTGGATAGGCAGGATGAGTCATGGCTGATGCCCGTTTTTAGCCTGGTGCTGGGAGGGGTGGGGTTGCCTTTGAGAAAACTAGGACAGAGCTGGGGAGACCGGGTGGAGGGTGAGTTTACGACATGTCTGAGATGATAGCAGGACATTGGAACTTTGGCGGAGGGGCAGGGAAGGCTCCAGAGATGGGGAGAGAGAACCCTGCCGTTGAGCAGCAGAGAAGGATGAGCAGCTGGAGGTGGGCAGGTGTCATGTTGCAGGAAGACAACCTTGGACAAGTATTTTTCCTGATCATCTTGCTCTTCACAGTGAAAGAAGAGGCAGGGCCACCTGTTATACATGGACTGCGGGGGCTCCAGAAGGCTGGGACCCCACTACCCTTTCAAAGATAGCACTGTGGGACTTCTCTGGCAGTCCAGTGGTTCAGTTGCTGGAGGCACAGGTTCAATCCCTGCTCAGGGAACTAAGATCCCATATGCCATGCGATGTGGCCAAAAATTTGAAAGAAAGCAAAGACAGTGTTGAGTCCTGCCTCTGTTCCTGGCACCTTGCTCCTTGGGCCTGGCTGTTGGATTAGGCCACCGACCTCACTGAGGAAAGACATTCTTCAGTTCCATGGGGATGGTGGAGACCACAGCAGGTACAGCACAGCATCTATGCGTGTATGCTAGGTCGCTTCAGTCATGTCCAACACTTTGCGACCCTGTGGACTGTAGCCTGCCAGGTTCTATGCAAACAAGCAAACTAGAAACTCACTGGGAAGGCCCCATGGGAGCTGTCAACGTGTTCCCACATGCTGGCCCCGGCAGAGAGCTCTGCACACCTGACTTGGGCTTTGGGGCCACAGGGTTCCCCTACCCTGTCCCTCATCTCATTTCCCATTGTTCCTGGTGTTGAGCTCAAAGCCCTGAGAACTCCAAGTGGACGCGGTCAGCAAAGGATCACCTCCTGACACCCGCATTTGAGTTTTAAAGTCGGCTCGTAATCCTCTCAGGTGTTTTATTCCAAGTTAACTGCTCTTATGACTCATCAGCCTCTGAGGAAATCACATGTAAGAAACTGAGCCTGCTTATCACACATGATTCCAACAAGACAACCCAAAGGATTTTATAGAAGAACCTGGGCTTTCCATAAATATAAAATATGTGAAATCACCCAGGACCCCGCTCTCGGGGAGAAAGATGGCACTGAGATTCTGGGTTAGCTTCTCGTTGATGGTATACCGCCCTTTACTTAAATCTTATAAAAATGTTTATTTAGTGAAGAACCTGGTTGTTTCTGGACATGAAAGAATATGACCGTTATAGTATTGTCCTTGAGTAACCTTGCCAATGACGTTTAACCTGAATCGAATGAAGGCCTAGCTTCTAGTTACAGTGAACACAGAGTATGAAGGGAAGCCTCTTGCTCAGTCGTATCTGATTCTTTGCAACCCCATGGACTGTAGCCCACCAGGCTTCTCTGTCCATGGGATTTCCCAGGCAAGAAGCCTACAGAGTATGAAGGAACAAGTTAAATGACACCATGTGAAAACAAAGACAAACTGAAACCGGGGGAAGGTCTGGTAGATAGTATTGCTAGACAGCAGCCATTCCCAGCCTGCTGCTCCTTGCTCCCCTCCCCGTAAGCAGTTAAAAGGGCAGATACTTGATTTCCCAGCCTCCCTTGCAGCTAGAGACCAACATAAGAGACAGTTCTGGTCAACGAGAAGTAAGGGGGGATCAGCTGGAGCTATGGCAGCCGTCTCGTACCCATCAGGGGAAACAGGCAGACATACTAGTGTATTAGTTATCTATGGCCTTGTCACAAATTACTTCAAAACTTAATTCCTTCAAATAACATCTGTGAACTTACACAGTTTCCAAGCTTTAGGAACCTGGTAATGGTCTCTCATGAGGTTGTGGTCAAGCTGATAGCCAGGGTTGCAATCATCTCAAGCGTCGCGGGGATGGAAGAATCCACTTTCAAAATCACTCTCATGGTTGTTAGGCAGCAGATCTTGGCTGGCTATTGATAGAAAGCTTCACCACCTGGGCCTCTTCACTGCACAAGATAACAGCTTTCTTTTGCCAGAGTGAGAGGTGCAGGGGAGTGAGAGAGAGAGACAGAGAGTGTGAACCCCCGATGGTACCCATAGTCTTTCTACAAGATTCTCAGAAGTAATAGCATTCCTTCTGCTATATTCACACCCCTCCCACATTTTACCAGGGGCTGGTCTGTGAGACCAGAAGGTGGGAATTCTTAGGGACAAAGGAGGCTGGCTACTTCACCGAGGATAGCAGAAGAGAAAGACAGAAAGAGCCTGGGTCTTTGAGAAGATCGTTGAGTGACTGTCCCAACCCCCAAACCATTTGTACGTTTCCTTTTATATCAGATAACTGAATGCCTTTATTGTTGAAGCCACTGTGCATTCGACATTTGCGGCTGAAAACCTCAGGACTAATGCGAGGCCTATTCAATACTTCTAGTAAGATGTAGAAATGATCTTGAGAAGAAAAGATAAAAACTAGTCCTGTGCTTTTAGAGGAAATACTTTAAGGTATAGATAGTTATCATAGCTGAAATCTGAACATAAAAATTCTAAAAAATTCAATCTGAAAATTTCAGATGAATTTGATTATACCTTTTGGAAATTGTTTATCAACAATTTCTCTAGTTAGAAGAAATAGGATATTTTTTTCTTCCTTATTCCCCCTAAAAAACAAGTGGTGTTCTACTAATTAATTGCATAGTCCTCTAATATAGCACTTGACTTTTGAGCTGTGTGACTTGGTTTTTATACACTTGATCAACATATGTGTATATCCTCTGTGGGGTGACAGTGTTTACACCTTTTATGAAAAGTCTGTAATAATGATAGTAAAAGACTTAAGGTGAGAGGAGAAGCTTGACACCCTTGAGATGGGGACAGGGCTTGCTAGGTTACAACATAACCCTGTCATGTTGTCCTTTCATATGACCTTGAGATCATTCATGCAAACAAAATTACAGCTTCTTCTCATTATGAAACAGCTCAAACCTACAGTAAAGTACTGAAAATAGAACAGCAAACAACCATGTACCTACCAGACAGACTGAACTGATCTTAACATTTTATCACATCTTGGACAAATATTTGCTTGGTTTTAAAGAAATGAAATATTACAGATAGAGGTGAAACTTCCTTTCAACTCTTTCCTGATTTTGCTCCTACTCTTCCTGCCGTGGGAAACCATGTCCCAGATTGGAAAGTCTTTCTCTTGCATGTTTTTATATTTTTATTACATGAATATGTTTTATAAACAATATACAGTATTGTTTTACAAATATTTTAAATTTCATATAAGCAGACACATTGACTTATTCTGCAGTTTGCAGCTTTCATTCAGCATTGGGATACATGGCTCTAGTCACTGCTTTTGGTAACCTATTTTATGACCATGGGGCAATGTATTCATTATTCTCTTACTGATAGTCATTCAGGTTGTTTCCAGTGTTTTACTGTAACCAACGATGCTGCAGTGAGAACTCTTTATTGTACATTTCCCTTTACACGATATGGGAATTTCTCAGATCACAATGTGGGTTTATCAGTAGTATCCGTGGGATTTTAATTTATGGAGGTGACTGAGTGGTGACGTGGAAAAGCTAATGCCAGTGAAAGAAAATTTTTATTACTTACATCCTGGATTCAAGGAGGCTTGCCATGCCATGCATGGCCTCATGGAGAGGCACCAGGTTTGGTCAGGAGACAGATGGGATGAGGGGAAGGCATGGCACAGAAGCTTGATTGTATTTTCTGCAAGAAAGGGAAGGCAGGGCAGAGAAAGAGCTTAGGATTGACTGATTTAAATAACGTCAGCAGGCTCTGGCCTATAGAGGTGGTCTCAAGGTGTCTGGAACCTAGTCCTGGGTGATTAGGGGAGAGGAGTATTGCTTCCTGGAGTATAACAGCCAGATGGAGGAGGTGGTTCAGAGTAAGGAGGTGGTTCTGGATTGGTTACTGTGCTACGAAATGTGTGCTTTGAGCCCTTTGCTATCACTAAGAATTGGCCTACCCTAGGAGTGTTCTCTCCTCAGTAGGAAGGCCACAAATGCCAGAGCATCATGAATATATACAAGGGGACATACTTGGCAGTCTAGTGGTTAAGACTCTGCCCTTCTATTGCCAGGGGCGTGGGTTTGATCCCTGGTCAGGAAACTAAGATCCTGATGCCCCCCCTCCAAAATTATGTATATATATATTTATATACACACATATATGTTGTTGTTCAGTCACTAAATTGTGTCCGACTCTTTGTGACGCCATGGACTGCAGGCTTCCCTGTCCTCCGTCATCTCCCAGAGCTTGCCCAAGTTCATGTCCATTGAGTCAGTGATGCTATCTAACCATCTCATCCTCTGCCACTCCCTTCTCCTTTTGTGTTCAATCTTTCCCAGCATCAGGGTCTTTTCCAATGAGTCGGTTCTTTGTATCACGTGGCCGAAGTATTGGAGACAGCAAGCTCAGCTTCAGCATCAGTCCTTCCAATGAATATTCAATAAGGTTGATTTCCTTTAGGATTGACTGGTTTGATCTTCTTGCAGTCCAAAGGACTCTCAACATATATACTAATATATATACACACAATAGGAAAATAGGGTACTTCTTCAATTTGACCAGTTGTTGCCAAATTACTCTCTGGAGCGGCTGTACCATTTTATGCTCCCAGTCAATAAGAGATCTAATAGCTTCCCTTCTCTTGGTATCACTAGAGTTTTTAAATGTTGCCAGTTTGAAGGGTGGGCTTCCCAGGTGGCTCAGTGGTAAAGAATCCGCCCACCAAGGCAGGAGACACGAGAGACATGGGTTTGGTCCCTGGAGTAGGAAATGACACCCAACTCCCAACAAAACAGTGAACACATTGTTCAATAAAGTTCTTGGTGAAAATGAAATGTCTTTTATTTTTATTTAAGAAACCGAAGGAACTTTTTGGCCAAGCCAATTTTTAAAACTCGTGGTGACAAACCAGAAGGCAGTTTTTCAAGGGAGATTAAATGAATAGCTTAGGCTTGATACATGAATCATTTAAAATAACCAAGACTGTATTTAATATGAGAGGGCATCTTTATGACTTAAAGATACAAGCACTTAAGCCTTAAAGGGAAAGAATGATACATTTTACTACATTAAAATTTTAAAATTTGGTACCATAGAGACATAATTAAAAAGTCAAAAGACAGGTCACAAACTGGGAAAGGATATTTACAATGCATTTAGTGGAGTTAATATTAGCATCTGTGACTACACATTATTAACTGCCCTCAACCCAGTGGGGAAAGGCTAAGAATAAGTAATTCAGAGAAGAGGAATCTGGAAGGACACGAAATATGAGATGATGCCTAGCCTCATAAATAATCAGGAAAATATCAGTGGAACAACAGTGAGTTCACACCCTTCAGATTGTTGTTGCTCCGTCGTTCAGTCGTGTCCGATTCTTTGAGGCCCCATGGACTGAAGCCCGCCAGGCTTCTCTGCCCGTGGAATTTTTTCCAGGCAAGAATACTGGAGTGGGTTGCCATTTCCTTATCCAACTGGAAGCAGTACTTGTTGGAATTAATAATTTGATTTTCCAGAAGGAGCTCATCATACAGCCCCCTTCCTATCCCACATAGACACATCATCCTCTTCTTTGGGTGAAGACTGGCCTTTGGTGTGGTTGGTGGTGGTTCATTTTGCTTAGCCCACAGTCTCTTCTGTTCCACATTATTGTACAATATCCACTTTTCATTGCCCATCACAATTTGTTTTTAAAATGGAACATTTTCATTTTGTTTAAGTAGAGACTTGCATGTGGAAATATGATCAGGAAGGTTTTTATCTCTTATGTGAAACTCAAACATCAAAGTGATGAACATAACCAAGCTGGTGCCAATGATGTTCAGTGCTTGATCTGGATATTTTGAGCGTGTCAGCTATCTCTCACATGGTAATAACACTGATTGTTCTCAATTAATGTTTCAATTTGCTTGCTATCACTTCAACTGGTATACCTGTCTGTGGAGCATGGTCCAGTGAGACATCTCCAGCACAAAACTTCTCAAACCGCTTTGACACATTTCATCAATCACAGCACCTTCTCCATACACTGCACAAACATTTTCTTGCATTTTAGTTGCATTTTTACTTTTCTCATATAAAGCAAACTATGCTGAAAACGTTGCTTTTTTTCTTCTATCTTCAATATTAAAATGGCTACACAAAAGTCACCAATTTTGATAATTTTTTTAAGATGCACGCTGATAATGATAGCTGTCACAATACAATCTAATGAAACTGCTTTGAATCAAGTTAAAGACAACTAAGCGCTACTACAGCCAACTTATGGAGAGAAATGAATGAATATTTTGACCAACCCAGTAACTGCTTGCAGGGATTTATCCTGCAGAGATACTGATAAGATTCCCTCCACCTCCTCAGTATATGCACAGGGTAGTTAAATAGAGCACCAGTTGTAATAGCAAACATATAGTAAGTAACCTAAGTACCTATCAGTGGAAAGCTAGTTAAATTAATTATAGTCAGTATTCATATATCACACAATGTAATTCTCTGCAGCCATAGAAAAGAATAAGGGAGATCTGGATGTACTCACGTGGAAAGTTCTCCAAGATATATTGGTAAATAGAGAGCATTTAAAAAAAAAGATCCAAAGAATAAATATAATATGCTACTATTTATGTCAAAAAAGGGGGGGGAAAAGATTCTCTATGTGTGCACATGTAAAATTTCATAAACAAAGCTACTGAGGGTGGCCACTTCCGAGGAGGGGGACTAGGGTTTGAGGGTGGGAGGGAAACCCATTTTTCATTGCCAGCCTTTTCTGTTTTCACTGTTACTTCCATTACTGTAAACAAAGAAGAATTGCTGTAGGTGGTGCCATTTGCTGTAAGCTGCTATTTGTTTTGGCATTTGGAATATTCTGAGGTGAAGAGGGCCTTTTGTTCCAATAGCTGAGAAGAAATTGAATTATTAGAAATGGGGCAGGAGACTGGACATCATTGGGACAGTTTGATTACATGTGTTCTTTCTGCGGCTGGGTCTGAAGACAGAAAGGGCAGTGCTTACAGCCACGTGCTGGTTGATGAGATCCAGGCTTGCCTTTGTCTGGGGGAGGGGGAGTTGTCTGGGAACCAAGGGGAAGTGTTTGGGAGTCTTAGGCAATGAGAGGTTGTCTGTGGGATGGGCGTGGGGTTGGGGGAGACAGAGGGAAGAGGTTGTGAGGCAGTTGGACTTGCTTAGGTCCCTGCAGCCCTGGGACCAGCTGTCTGAGTTGCAGCCTGGGCCACTGAAGGCTGAGTCTCCCAGCTGCAGAGTAGGAATAGACTCCGTATCCCTCCCCTAGGGGAGGAGGAGAGCCCCCACCTCAAAGGCACTGGCAGGCAATCCTCTGGAGAGGAGGAAAAGCTAGGCTCAACCTAGGAAAATTCTCACCCAGTCACTGGGAATTAAAGGCACCCCAAGTTTACCCTTGCTGAGATTTGAGCAGGGAAAGGGATTGGGTCAGCATCCACAGAACAAAGATAAAATGTACCCCAGGGTCAAGTCCAACGAACTTCCTCAAGGCAGTGCAGTGTAGCTGGGCAGGGAGCCGGGCTCTCTGGGTTCAAATCACAGCTGTGTCCATTCCAAGTTACTTAACATCTCAGTGCCTTAGTTTTCTTATACATAAAATGGGAAAATAATAGTCACCTCCTAGAGGGTGTCCTGGCTTATGTGCTTACGAAGTATTAACCTTTGTAATTCCTCATTTACCACCTCTGTAAATTTCACTGTAGCTGGCACCCAGGGCAGTGACAGTCAGCATGTTGGAGGGTTGGGTCTGTATCTGAGGCAGATGCACGTTAACCAAGCTCACAAACCTGACGAATAAGCTGTAACCAACTTGTTCATTCACACAGGCCAATGCTTGTAGGAGGATATATCGTCACCTTGATCTTCACTCTTTTCCTCATGGGAGAGCCCAGACTATACTCAGAGGCCCCTTGGGGGAATGGGGACACTTCTGTGCTTTTATTTATTTCTCTGTCTGCTCCCACTACGTGACTGTCTGCCTCGTAGAGGAGGGCACTTTTGTACATTGGAGGCTGGCAATTCATGGTTGTCAAATAAATACCTGCTGAATGAGTAAACGGTCAACACATGTTCCCTGGCATAAGCAAACACTGGAAGCAACCTGAAAGCCCAACAACAAGTTGTTATTAAATCATGACCTAGTCACCCCACAAAACCAAAGAGTCATTGAGAAGGATGATTTTAGCGATTGTATAGAAAGAGAAATGCTTGTGATGTAATCTTAGAAAAACAAAAGAAAGCAACATGGTCTGGGAACGATGTGGTGATCTTGATATTTTGTTAAGTGAAAAAGCAAGATTCCAGAAAAGGAATATGATATGATGCCATTCGTGTGAAAATGGAGGCAAAGCTTGTAAGACTTATCCTCTAACTGTAAGCACAAAATACTTCTGACCAACAAACCAATTGACTGAAAACACCTGAGCCTCTAGGAAGGGGACGGAGAGGTGGACCGCGGGGAACAAGCCACTGACAACTTATGTGCCCTCTGAATGCTGAAGCTGAATGTGCTTCTGATTTTAAAAAAATCAACTAATTTAAAATACTTTCTGGGGGACTTGCCTGGTGGCCCAGTAGTTAAGAATCCACCTTGCAATGCAGGGGACATGGGTTCGATCCCTGTCCGAGGAACTAACGTTCCAGAAAGCCCGCACACAGCAACTACTAGCCCACGTGCTCTGGAGCCCTTATGCCACAACTACAGAGAGTGCAAGAGCTGTTATGAAAAATCCTGCCTGATTCAGTGAAGATCCCACCTGCTACAATACAACCAGGACCTGACACAGCCAAACAAACGAAAAAACCACTTTATGGTACGCAGCAAAGTAAAATAGATCAATATATTTTCTTTTTTTACTATATTCCTCAATGCTAGGTGCAAAGCTTTTTTAAACTGTTTTATTTATTTATTTTTGTCTGCGCTGGGTCGTCATTCCCGCACATGGGCTTTCTCTAGTTGCAGCGAGCAGGGGGGCTACACTCTAGTGGTGGGGTGCAGGCTTCCCACTGCAGTATCTTGAGACTGTCGCGAGAGACTCACAACAAGTGGATTCTCTTGTTGTGGAGCACACGCTCTAGGGTGTGAGGGCTCAGTCATTGTGGAGCACAGGCTTCGTTGCTCCACTGCATGTGGAATCTTCCCGGATCAAGGATCGAATATGTGTCCCCTGCATTAGCAGACAGATTCTTACCCACTGTACCACCAAGGAAGTCTTAAGGCACAACTCCAACTCACATTTTAAAGTTTCTGATGTCGGAATACATCTCAATCAGTGGGCATTCCTAAGAGGATCTTGGGATGGATTTTCCTGCCCCTAAAAAGCATTTACTAAATTAATACTGAGTTTTAAAATCAATGATATTTTAGGATCAAGGAAACACAGTATATAAAAACGTGTCATCTGGAATGAAACTGTAACAGTATAAACCATTGTGTGATGGTATTGTGGGGATCTTCCTTTCTCAAAATAGTACTAATATTTTACATCGTCTTTTCAAAAGTTTTTTAAAAATATACTTTTTAACATTTTTTGGGAGATAATCAATGGTTTTAGAGGGAGAGATCCCCCAGCACCAGGGTATAGATAACCCACTAAGCTGTTCAGTTCAGTTCAGCCGCTCAGTAGTGTCCGACTCTTTGCGACCCCATGAACCCGAAGCACGCCAGGCCTCCCTGTCCATCACCAACTCCCGGAGTCCACCCAAACCCATGTCCATCGAGTCGATGATGCCATCCAACCATCTCATCTGGAAGGAGTTAATTCTCAGTCATCATGTTACATAACCTACCAGAAACATCTGACATACCTTCTGACTCCCTCCTAAGTGTAAGTGTTCCCTACATCCCCTTTCCCTCCTGCTCTTAATCTCTCCCAGCATCAGGGTCTTTTCAAATGAGTCAGCTCTTCACATCAGGTGGCCAAAGTATTGCAGTTTCAGCTTCAACATCAGTCCTTCCAATGAACACCCAGGACTGATTTCCTTTAGGATGGACTGGTTGGATCTCCTTGCAGTCCAAGGGACTCTCAAGAGTCTTCTCCAACACCACAGTTCAAAAGCATCAATTCTTCTGCACTCAGTTTTCTTTACAGTCCAACTCTCACATCCATACCACTGGAAAAACCATAGCCTTGTCTAGACGGACCTTTGTTGGCCAAGTAATGTCTCTGGTTTTTAATATGCTGTCTAGGTTGGTCATAACTTTCCTTCCAAGGAGTAAGCGTCTTTTAATTTCATGGCTGCAATCACCATCTGCAGTGGTTTTGGAGCCGGGAAAAATAGTCAGCCACTGTGTCCCCATCCATTTGCCACGAAGTGATGGGACCAGATGCCATGATCTTAGTTTTCTGAATGTTGAGCTTTAAGCCAACTTTTTCACTCTCCTCTTTCACTTTCATCAAGAGGCTCTTTAATTCTTCTTCAGTTTCTGCCATAATGGTGGTGTCATCTGCATATCTGAGGTTATTGATACTTTTCCCAGCCATCTTGATTCCAGCTTGTGTTTCTTCCAGTCCAGCGTTTCTCATGATGTACTCTGCATAGAAGTTAAATAAGCAGGGTGACAATATACAGCCTTGATGTACTCCTTTTCCTATTTGGAACCAGTCTGTTGTTCCATGTCCGGTTCTAACTGTTGCTTCCTGACCTGCATACAGGTTTCTCAAGAGGCAGGTCAGGTGGTCTGGTATTCCCATCTCTTTCAGATTTTTCCACAGTTTATTGTGATCCACACAAAGGCTTTGACATAGTCAATAAAGCAGAAATAGATGTTTTTCTGGAACTCTCTTGCTTTTTCCATGATCCAGTGGATGTTGGCAATTTGATCTCTGGTTCCTATGCCTTTTCTAAAACCAGCTTGAACACCTGGACGTTCACGGTTCATGCATTGCTGAAGCCTGGCTTGGAGAATTTTGAGCATCACTTTACTAGCGTGTGAGATGAGTGCAATTGTGTGGTAGTTTGAGCATTCTTTGGCATTGCCTTTCTTTGGGATTGGAATGAAAACTGACCTTTTCCAGTCCTGTGGCCACTGCTGAGTTTTCCAAATTTGCTGGCATATTGAGTGCAGCATCATCTTTCAGGATTTGAAACAGCTCAACTGGAATTCCATCACCTCCACTAGCTTTGTTCCTAGTGATGCTTTCTAAGGCCCACTTGACTTCACATGCCACGATGTCTGGCTCTAGGTGAGTGATCACACCATCATGATTATCTGGGTCGTGAAGATCTTTTTTGTACAGTTCTTCTGTGTACTCTTGCCACCTCTTCTTAATATCTTGTGCTTCTGTTAGGTCCCTACCATTTATGTCCTTTATTATAAACCTACTTCCTCAGCTTAGCTTAGTTTAAATAATTATCAGACAAAGCTCTGGGCCCTAACTCTACCCGTGGTTACAAGGAAAGACCTATTATCCTTGGACTTTTCCTGAGATGTCCATCTTCCAGGGATAGTTTGTCAAACCTGAGATAATACTTACTTGGCCACTGTGGGTGTCTATTCCAACAATCAGTTCAGACCTCGAGTTTTGATCGTATGACATGTGGGATACACTAACAACGGTCTAACTGATGATTTGAAGTCTGACAGGAATTGCCTTAGAAACGATTAGAAAATTTCATGTTTGCAAATTAAGCAGCATTGGTTCATACTCCAGGCCTCCTGAATCTAAGGTCTGCTTTTAACAAGACTCCCAAATAATTCAGATGGACATTAGAGTTTGAGAAGACCTACTGTAAGCTATCAAGTGCCATATAGATGCCAGCTGTACTTCATTAATATAAACAAAGTCAAGATAATGTTTTAATCTGTTTTCAGAGATCCTTATATTATCACCTCATTTGGTTTTTATAGCAAAGTACTAAGAGAGTTTTTAAGTCCTGATATATAGAATGGGAAACAAGATTCAAAGAATTAAAGTGAAACTTACTACATTGAGTTTTGATTAGCCCTTTAACTGGGCAGAGGTTTGCTAATTCATTGCTCAGGTACTCCTGTGGTTTTTCGATGATGCAGACATCTGATGTCTAGCCAAAAAGGGAGGTAAGCCCCTCACATCCCTTTGAACATCGTTTCCCAGTCTCTGCTAGGATTGTGTTCCTTTCTCAACGCCCAGGACTGTTCTTCCCTCAGGAGGAGACAGACGACAGTTTGTCCGGCCCCTCTTGCTACTTATCTGGGGGCCCAGAGTGGTCTCACCCTGGTCTCAACCTGTGGGGGGTGGGAGAGGCAGGTAAGGGAGTCTGAGACCAAGGCTGAAAGTTAAGTAGCCTCCACAGCCAGTATAACAGGTTGCTGGTCTAGGAAGCCAGATAGGTCCTTACATCAGCCTTGTGAGGACTTTTGAATTTGAACTCCAATTGAAATGGCCTATTCTGGACTTCCCTCGTGGTGCTGCGGATAAGAATCCACCTGCCAATGCAAGGGACACAGGTTCGATCCCTGGTCCGGGAGGGTTCCACGGGATGCAGAGCCAACTAAAGCCTGTGTGCCACAACTGCTGAGCCTGCGTGCTCGAGCCCGAGAGCCACAGCTACTGAGCCTGCATGCTCGAGCCCGAGAGCCACAACTGCTGAGCCCAAGTGCTGCAACTGAGGAAGCCCCGAGCCTGTGCTCTGCACAGGAGAAGCCAGTGCAGTGAGAAGCCTGTGCACCGCCACGAAGAGCAGCTCCCACTCCACGCAGCTAGAAAAAAGCATGAGCACGGTAACAAAAGCCCAATGCAACCAAAAGTAAATTAATTTCTTAGAAAAGAAGAATGGTCCATTCCACTCAGAGGACCAAGACTAGAAGGAGATTAAGCTATGCTTAAAAATAATTCAGGATAAGTGAGAAAAGAGCAGAAACATATATTTCTTAAGAAACCTAATAATAACTTAAACCTAAGAGTTTATTTTTTTTTTAAATCATCACGTTGGATTTTTGCCTAATTGTTGCTTTGTTCAGCTGTTTGATGAGACATTGGAGTTTTGTTTCTAGAAAAGATGAGGAAACTTATTACTTTCTAGCTCATTAACTGTATCTCCATATTAAGCCCTGTATTCAGACCACATGAGCTCAGAACAGGAGCAGCCTGCCTGGACTGTTAGGAACCTAAGATGGAAAGGAGAGTCCTGAGGGCTAAGCTCACAAGGCGGAAATAGCCACAATGTACACTAAATTCTTCCTGAGTCAGGCGGTCCAGTCTTGCATTTTTAATGTTAAATAAACATTTTAGAAAACAATTTGGCTATTTATCAAGAATTGTAGTCAGCTGTGTCTTGGGTGAGGCTGCCTTCAGTATTTCTTTGAATGAGTTATTCTATTTCTGAAAATTTATCCTAAGGAAATAATCTAAGGCATTGGAAAAACTCTAGCCAAAAGAGCTCACCACAGCACTATTTTAGATATCCAGCATTGAAAACCAATAGCACCTGAGAGTAAGGAAATAGATAAATGACCTACAGTGTATCTAACAAATGATTAAGTAGCCATATTTTAAATGATATTTACATTTAAAGTATATCTGGCAGAGACTTCCCTAGTGGTCCTGTGGTTAAGACTGTGCTCCCAATGCCAGGACCCTGGGGTCGATCCCTGGTTAGGGAACTAGATGCTGCCTACTACAACTAAGAGCCCGCAGCCATCAACCAAGATCCCAAGTGCCACGACTCAGACCCGGCACGGCCAAAAAATAAAAGGATATTTGACACTGAACTGGGTCCCTCTGTTGCCTTTCATCTAATATATGAAAATGGTTGAAACAAAGTTAAAAATGGAAGTCATAAGGCAAAGGTTATTTGTAGAGTACTAGCTATAAAAGTTGGTCTAAGATATATCAGGAAAGGCCTGCCCAGATGATCCTTTATCCATCCAAACCCAAAGCCCAGCCATCCTTCCAGTCCGGGGCCAGCTCCCCATCCCTCCCTCCTCACAACTCCTACAGTACAGGTTGGCCCTTGGCATAGGCTGCCTTGTGTAGTTGGTGCTTTCATTCAGTATGTATCTCTCTTGCTGGGATCCTTAATATCAGTGTTTTAAACCTCTGGGGTTTAAACCTGTTTTATTCTACACAGCCCACAGCTCAACCCCTGCACCCCATCAGTCACCCCGCCTTACTGACTTTACTTCCAAGCTTTCCTCAGCTCTATTCTTTCCTTTCTGTGCCTCCAATTAAGCCTCATGTCTCACGTGGGTTCCTGCCATAATTGTAGCAACCAGTTCTGTATCAGTTATGGATGCTTTAGGCATAACATCCGTAACAGTAAAGTCAATCTGCAGTGGCTTAAACAATGAGGAAAGGCTATCTTTTTTTGGCTGTGCTGGGTCTTTGCTGCTGCATGCGGGCTTTCTCTTGTGATGAGCAGGGGCTGCTCTCCAGTTGCGGCTTCTCATTGTGTTGGCTTCTCTTGTTGCAGAGCGTAGACTGCAGTAGTTGCGCCCCACAGGCTTAGTTGCCCCGAGGCATGTGGGATCTTAGTTCCTGGACCAAGCATCGAACCGGTGTTCCCTGCATTGCAAGGTGGATTTTTAACCACTGGACCATCAGGGAAGCCCAAGGCTGTTCTTTTTATGTGAGAGAAAAGCCTTTTCCAGAAAGGGCTCCAGAAGACTCTCTCTCAGGGTCCACTAGCCAGCAGTGGGTCACACGCTCATGCCTTAGCTGCAAGGAAGGCTGGGAAAGCCATCATTTGGCATTTTCAGTCTCATTAGTGGCATGCAGACTCTGTCAGCAGGACGAAGAAAAGAGTAAAGAGGCAGCTTCCGTTAGGGTAGGGAACCTGTACACTTGGTTTTGGCCAAAAGCCCAGGAAACAATGACAGGGAACCAGTCCTGTTAGCCCCAAACTCCCTGCCTTGGGTCTCCCCACTCTTTATTCCCTCCCCAACACCGCCACAATTCATTCATTCATTCATTCAACTAATGATTAATTCACTGTATTTGTCAAGTTTGGCGAGTTTATGTTCCAGCAACAAACAGCAAGGGGGAAGACAGAGTATAGAGATCGGCACCACCTTTTACCTACTTCCATCTGAAAGTGACATTTATCGATTCTGCTTACATTTCATCGGTTAAAGCAAGTCCTGTGGCCACACCTAACTTCAAAAAGGCACAGAAGTGAGCTCATCCTTCAGTGCAGGGTAAGCAGCACTAACAGTTAACCAAATCCATTGACTGTATACTAAGAGAGGTACTAGAGATGTATTGGTAAGCAAAGTATCTATTTTGAAAGCATTTTCAAAAGACTAGAAGGACTTGTCTACCACTTCCATTATGCACTCAGGCTAACATCTAGAGACTTCAATTGTACCACATCTTACATTTTTATTGCATTAAAAAAAAAAAGCCTGTCTGCCTGAATAGGCTGTAAAACCTTAAAGATGTCTTATCCCTCATTGTAAACCTCATTCCTACAATTGTGTCTAGTACTAGTAGAAACATAATAAATGCTTGTTGAATGATGTATGAGGTAGGATGGGCTCGGCTATGGAACAGGAAGCCCAGATGACAGTGGCTTAAACAAACAGGGTTTGTATTTTAACATAGTGGGAAGTCTAACAGCCAGCAGCTGCTGGTTTCTCAGTTCAGCAAAGTCATCCAGGATCTAGACTCCAGCCTTACACGTTGATACACCTAGTTTGTTGGCTTTTCCTCCCTGTGATTGTGCTTCTTGATCACAAAGGTGTTGCCACTGCTCCACATAATATATCTATTTTTAAGGCAAGAAAAATGAAGAAGAAGGGGCTGTGGCAGCAGGCTTTCCTCTCGTGACTGTACCTTCTAAAAAAAATAAAAAGTCACTCAGTCATGTCCGACTCTTTGTGACCTGTGGACTATAGCCCACCAAGCTCCTCCATCCATGGGATTCTCCAGGCAAGAATACTGGAGTGGGTTGCCTGTACCTTCTAGCAGGGAACAAAAGGTTTCCTAGAAGCCACCCAGTAGCATATGTCTCATGGCTAAAACATGGGTCACTCCAAGCTTCAAGCAAGTTCAGATTTTTATGATCTGGTTCTTTATTGATTTTTCTTAAAATAAAGGACCCTCATCACTACTGTGTCTAACCATTATTGAGTACATCTTCAGTTCGTGCTGGCACTATAGAATTTTCTCATTCAGTCATTGCAACCCTGTGACAGATATGTTATCGATCTATTTCACATATAAAGAAATTGAATCCCAGAGTAGCTTGTCTAATATGCTCACTTACCAGCTAGTATATGATGACTCAGGAGTTTGAATTCCAGTGTCCGCGTCCAGAGCCTGTGATCCTATCCTAGAACTTGTGAACTTGAGGTTTAGAGGGGAAAAGAATGCTCATCAGACATAAGCCTTTTATTCTGTAGTGCTGAGGTAACCTGCTCAAGGTCACACAGCAAGCCCAAATAAGAGCCAGGTCCAGGACCCAGGAGTCCTGACCCCCAGCCCAGAGCTCTATCACACTGAGTTGCCACTATTTAGAAATCTCATGTTAGTTCACTGATCTTTCAGTTCAGTTCAGTTCAGTCGCTCAGTCGTGTCCAGCTCTTTGTGACCCCATGAATCGCAGCACGCCAGGCCTCCCTGTCCATCACCAACTCCCGGAGTTCACTCAGACTCACGACCATCGAGTCCGTGATGCCATCCAGCCATCTCATCCTCTGTCGTCCCCTTCTCCTCCTGCCCCCAATCCCTCCCAGCATCAGAGTCTTTTCCAATGAGTCAACTCTTCGCATGAGGTGGCCAAAGTACTGGAGCTTCAGCTTTAGCATCATTCCTTCCAAAGAAATCCCAGGATTGGTCTCCTTCAGAATGGACTGGTTGGATCTCCTTGCAGTCCAAGGGACTCTCGAGTCTTCTCTAATACCACAGTTCAAAAGCATCAATTCTTCGGTGCTCAGCCTTCTTCACAGTCCAACTCTCACATCCATACGTGACCACAGGAAAAACCATAGCCTTGACTAGGCGGACCTTAGTCGGCAAAGTAATGTCTCTCCTTTTGAATATACTATCTAGGTTGGTCATAACTTTCCTTCCAAGGAGTAAGCGTCTTTTAATTTCATGGCTGCAGTCACCATCTGCAGTGATTTGGAGCCCCCCAAAATAAAGTCTGACACTGTTTCCACTGTTTCCCCATCTATTTCCCATGAAGTGATGGGACTGGATGCCATGATCTTCGTTTTCTGAATGTTGAGCTTTAAGCCAACTTTTTCACTCTCCTCTTTCACTTTCATCAAGAGGCTTTTTAGCTCCTCTTCACTTTCTGCCATAAGGGTGGTGTCATCTGCATATCTGAGGTTATTGATATTTCTCCTGGCAATCTTGATTCCAGCTTGTGTTTCTTCCAGTCCACTGTTTCTCATGATGTACGAAAACTTGAGATTTACAGGGGAACAGAATGCTCATCAGACATAAGCCTTTTATTTTGTAGTGCTGAGGTAACCTGCTCAAGGTCACACAGCAAGCCCAAATCAGAGCCAGGTCCAGGACCCAGGAGTCCTGACCCCCAGCCCAGAGCTCTATCACACTAAGTTGCCACTATTTAGAAATCTCATGTTAGTTCACTGATCTTTAAAAAGACAAAAATGCCAAGTGGGATCCTGTGGACAATTCAGTTAAAAAAATATATATTTGACCTAAGGTTTGGCAAATTAGAACAAGTTGTTTCCTTTTTTGGAATCAAAACTTTGTGATTAGTTGGTTCAAACTCTTTTATCCATCTCAGTGGAAACTCTATTCTGTACATAAATTTTTAGTTCTCAAGTGATAAAGAGAAAGGAAAGAATGTAATGGTCAGAGCCTCAGCTCGGGCTTACCAAGATTACTTTAAATTCCAAGCCCATGACCCAGAAATGCCTTATTTGTGGTGTTTAAACACGTCCTGTGTAACACAGCCTTGGGAAGCCTCTTGATAGATGAAATGTGTGCAGCTGGAATCCCATTTCTACCACCAGCTAGTGTGGGAACTTATGACCTGGGCCCACTGTGAGAACTGAGCAGAGCTAACGTACAGAAAGCATCTGGGATACAAAATGGGGTAAACCATGCCTCATTTCCCCTTCCCTGTCCTCTCACACTTCCCCTGCAGACTTGGGGCTGAAACACCTCTAAGCGTACGATTTGACAAGCAGCGTCTGCCTCACCACAGGGCTTCCTGTTTCAGATGGTCAGAGTTCCTTTTGTCGACAGGACTCAAAGCCTTCAAGGGAAAGTTTGCTTCCGTTGAGAAGTCATTTTGGTGTGGCCTTCACGACCCTAGAGCATCAAGGTTATAAACCTAGGCTCTGGAGTTGCACAGAGGCTCCGTCACTTCCTGTGTGTGAAGTTGAGTAGCCTCCTTGTGCCTCTGTTTCCTTCTCCATACAGTGGGGGTAATAACAGTACCAATCTCAGGGGCCTGCTGTGGGGATGAAACGAGGCAACGTATGTTGCTCTGTAAGCACATCATTCAGGTTTGCTGAAGCCTTATCGGATCCTTCTGTCTAAGACAGATTGCAACCTGCGACCCTCTACCAGAGCAACACAATACAGAGAAACTATAAGGGACTAACATAACTTCAGGCATGCTCAGTCAGGGAAATTATGAAGAATAAGATACAAAAAGGCCACAAACCTTCTAGCTGTTTCTGAGGTGCTAGGGGCCAAAGCAGGATGAGCCTTGAGCATGATTCCTGTACATGGTACCACCAAGAAGGTGGGCATACCCCCCAAGCCATCCCTGGCCCAACCCCTAATCCTCCCCTACCCTCACCCTTCTAGCAGAGTGAGCGAAGGAACCTGTCACTTGCTTTTGCTCCTTTGCCCTGTAGCATGAGTCCCAGTAAAGTTTTGCCTGAATTCCTCATCTGGCTTCTTACCAACTTCGTTGATTAAAGAGTCCAAGGACTCGACCTGGTAACATATCTCTTCCACGGCGCTTTTCATGAGTGTTCAGTGTCGGTTAGACAACATGTTCTCTGGTTCTTTTAAGGGCAAGGACAACCGGGCAAACAACAGGCTGTAACAGAGTCGGGCAGCGCTGCAGACAGGAGCAAAGAACTGGCGGCTGCAGGGTAGACCCCTGGGCCCACAGGGCTCCGCCGCCAGCGCTCACCTGCCCTTCTGTTCCCTGGGCTTCCGTTCTCTGCTAATCATGGCTATTCAAATGTTTTCTCAGAAGTCTTAAGTGACCTGCAACAACTTAGTAAAGGTTTTAGAATTCTGTAATTTGGGCTTGAGAATGAAGAATTTGTTCAAGATCTTCTCCCAGAACAAGAAGAGCCAGTCAGGAAGGAACAAGTTTCTCCTTGGACAAACTTGAGGAGTTTGCCTGTCCTCCTCATCCTGCTCCCTCTGCTCTGGGCCTTTCTCGTCACACTGTGACTTCCATCCTCCACTTTCCCCCTGTATGCTTAGTCGCTCAGTTGTGTCCAGGCTCTTTGTGACCCCATGGACTGTAGCCCGACAGGGCCATCTGTCCTTGGGAATTCTCCAGCCAAGAATACTGCATTGAGTAGCTGTTGCCCTCTCCAGGGGATCTTCCCAACCCAGGGACTGAGCCCAGGTCTCCCACACTGCAGGTGGATTCTTGACCGTCGGAGCCACCAGGGAAGCCCCACCATAAACGAGCTCTCAGATCCTTCTCCAACCTCTGAAAGAAATCCATGCAACAGACATGCACATTCACTAATGTGCCTCCAGGGTACACCAGGCACTGGGCTGACTCTGGGACAGAGTGGACGATGAAGACACAGTCCTTGCCCTCCTGGGGCTGACATTCTTCCGGGCAGACAGAGGCGAGCCAAGTAAACAGGAAAATATACCGCAGAACAGGTGGAGCTGGATTTGACTGGGCTGGAGTTTTGCCAAGTGAATACAATCTAGCAAGTTTGAGGTATGGGAGGGGAGGGTGGGGACAAGAGAGGAGTTGCAATAACTAACCATGGAGTCCAGGTGGGGAAAGGAGGAGAGAAGGGATCTGAAGGGGGTGGTGAAAGGTGGTGGACTATGGGGCCTGTGGGAGTAATGGCTTGAAGAGCTAAAGAGAGGTTTGAGTGGGATCTTCAGGGGGCCTCAGGGTTAAGTGTGGGGCTGAATAGTGAGCCAGGGAAGATGAGGTCACTGCAAGAGAGCAGGCTAAGGAAGAGGGAGGCCAAGGCAACAGTGGATGGGGTGAGTGGATGGCGAAAGCCCAGAGCACAGTGGCAAGACCGGGTGGACAGAGGACAGTGGGGTGGGAGAGAGAGAGACACTTTAGGACCCTTTGGGTGTGTGAGCTTCCCCTCCTGGGCTCCCCATCTCTGTGAATAAATGACTTTGCTTCAGGCCTCCCCTCAGTCTCAAAAGTCTGGCTCGAGTTAATGATTAGGAAATGTGAACACATAGAAACAAAGAATAGCTGTTGGGCTGGGAAACTCATAACAATTTAGGCCATAAATCAGCTACATAGCAGTCACTGAACTCCCAGTTCCCTAAAAGATATAGATAACGATGTCTGACACACATTCCTAAATTGTTTTTATAGAAACCAGACACTCCTCCCACCTACCCCACCCTCTACCACTGATGAAAACTGCTGACCATAAGCACACACAGAATCTCAGGCTGGTTGGGACCAGAAGGTTTATGATGTTGACTCCTGAAACATTACCCCATGACCTCACCACTCACCAACAGACAAAAGAGCTGATCAAGCACCTTGCGACCCACACCCCTAATATTGCCTTAAAACACCCCTCCCTGAAAGCCACTGGGGAGTTTGGGTCTTTTGAGTGTGAGCTGCCCATTCTGCTTGGTCAGTGATAGCAATCAACACTGTACATTCCTTCACCACAGCCTGGTGTCAGTAGCTGGTTTTGCTGTGCAAGGGGCCCTGAAACCGGAGGGGAGCGGGCAGCACACAGCCTTTAAAAGAATGACATAGCCTGAGGACACAGCCTAAACTGGCTAGAACTGAATAGATCCAAGTCAACTTCCACTAGACCTTGATCCTCGGTACCAGCCCACTGTAACACATCAGCCGGCTGCCATCTGTGGGGTCACACAGAGTCGGACACGACCAAAGTGACTTAGCAGCAGCAGCAGCAGCAGCACGTCAGCAGGCTACATGACGCACCCCCAGGTGCCAAGTCCAGACCTGGGCCCGATTCCTGGAAATCTCCACCTCTTTCCCAAAGTGGCTGGAATAATCCTCCCACTCATTAGCCTAGGAAATTACCCAGCCCATACAAGCTAATCATAGCAGGTTTTGAGGTGGCCCACACTGTCTGTGGGGTATGTCTCTCTCTAAATAGATCCACTTCTTACCTATACTTTGTCTCTCAATGAATTCTTCCTGCAATGAGACAAGAACCTGAGCTTCATTAGGTCCCGAAACCAGGTGTGTGACCTCAATTGGAAGACCATGGATTTTGGCTGGGTTGGAGTCCCAGACATGTGGGTTGAGTCCCAAACTGGGTTTTGGCTGGGTTGGAGTCCTGACACGTGGGTTCAAGTCCCAGTCTGAGGTGAACGGCATGTGTGTATGTTCAGTCACGTCTGAGTCTTTGCAACCCTATGGACTATAGCCTTCCAGGCTCCTCTGTCAGCCTTCCAGGTTCCCCTGTCATGGGATTCTCTAGGCAATAATACTGGAGTGGGTTGCCATTTCCTCCTCCAAGAGATCTTCCCGACTCAGGGATTGAACCCGCGTCTCCCGCCTTGGCAGGCAGATTCTTCTACCACTGAGCCTCCTGGGAAACTCTGAGGTGAATGGTTTCAGATCAGAATCCAGGTTTAGTAACAGGAGCTTAAGACCCTCAGATGATTCATAAAATAGTGATGGTGGTGAGGGGAGGAGTTTGTAAAGTCATATTTAATAGTGTGATTTAATGTTATATTTGGGGGAAATCCCTTTTGCTTTTACTATAAGAACTATAGAGAAGGAAGCTGTTCATGGCATGAAAAGCAGGCCTAAGGGTTAAAAGGTTGAGCAAGACCTGGGAGTATCTTGTTTCATCCAAGATCAAAGCTGTCAGCCTAAGGGATATAGTTCTACTTCTGCAACAGTAAGCAACTCTTAACTGGTGGGAAGGTATCTAGCTTTTTTCCCCAATATTTATCTTATTATTTATTTGGCTGCACCAGGTCTTACTTGCAGCGTGCAGGATCTTTTAGTTGTGGCATGCAAACTTGTACTGTGACATGTGGGATCTAGTTCCCTGACCAGGGACTGAACCCAGGTCCCCTGCCTTGGGAGCATGGAGTCGTAGCCACTGGTCCACCAGGGAAGTCCCAAGGTGTTAGTTTTATAGGTGAAGGATCTTCCTCTTTTATTTGTTTCCTTGTTTTTCACTGCTTGTCTTGTGGGATCATTAGTTCCCTAATCAGGTATTGAACTCAGGCCCTCAGCAGTGAAAGCTCAGAGTCCTAACCATTGGACTACCGTGGAATTCCCCCAAGGACCTTCCTATCATCCCTAAAATACTAAGCAGAGAGCCATCATTTCAACAGAGTCTTAAAATGATATTATAATGACAATTTATTAGTGTCATATATTAAAAGCCACTGATTGAGAGTCAATGGTATAGACTAGTTAAGAAAGCAGGCTCTGCTTGGGTTTAAATCCCAGCTCTGCCACCCACCACTCATTTCACCTCATTTATATGAAGGGGATAGGGCCTCCCAGGTGGCACTGGTGGTAAAGAACCCACCTGCAAGAGACACAGAAGATGCCGGTTCAATCCCTGGGTTGGGAAGATCTGCTGGAGTAGGACATGGTAAACCATTCCAGTATTCTTGCCTGGAAAATACCCTGGCCAGAGGAGCCTGGAGGGCTATAGTCCATGGGGTCTCAGAGTCGGACTCAGTGGAAGCACCTTAGTACAATATATGAGGGGATAATAATGTTACTTGCTCCTTCAGCTTCTGAGAAGTATATGCAGAGAGGTTCCCTAGAGTGTTTGCGAACTCAAAAATGTTGGGTAGATATTCTAATAATCTTTCTAAACTTTATTGGCAAATAAATAAGAAAATAAGGCTTGGAAGGCCCTGGCCATTAGTATTTCTGTGTATGGAAAAACAGCCAGAGAGTAAGACTGTGGCAAGGTTCCAACCTCAGAGTACTGCCCAGGGAGAGTGAGTCTGGGAGTAAGGGGCCCTGGATTTCCGTTCCTCCTCAGCCTGATGCCAAGGCCAAGTGTGACCAAGGGCAAGACAAGGTGGCTCTGAATCTCAGCTTACCCACCTGTAAAGTGGGGACGATCATCCTGCCAGGCCCACATAAGGTTGTTTTGAGGACCAGGTGAGGGGATGTTCCATGAAGTGAGTGGTAACTCAGTTCACCTGTGTTGAGTGCCCCACCTACTGTGTGCTGGGTACAGAGGTTTGGAATTCAGCCTATTCACTCCCAAAAGAAGTACCCAGAAGACATGACATGTACCCAGATAGCCAGAGTCTATGGGAGAAAGTGCTAGGAAAGTCTAATTATGGAAGGGAGAAGTCTCTTTATGGTTGAGTTGATGGGCAGATTCAGGGGAGGACGTATTGAACGGTGCCCAGCGCACTCAGCGTCCCCCCTTCCAGAGCCTCATCTGGCAGATGTATGTGCTCGTGCTGGACGACCTGAGGTCAAGGCTGTTCACTGTTGGCTTTATTGCTGCACAAGTTCAGAAGCCCCCTGAAATGCCTACCAAAGAGAGCACACGTGGGCTCTATAGCAGAATAAGGAAAAGCTCCTTGTGAACCAACATGTTCCTTCCCCTTCCTCTGGATGCTCTCAGACCCTCAACTTGCATCTACCACAGTCATGATCACGGCTTCCCTGTATGAGCTTCCCTAGGTAACAAAGAAAGCTATGACCTGCCGGTAAGTGAACAGAGACCCCACCCCGCAGCCCCAGGGAAGAGTACTGTCCTCCTTTTATAAAGAGCCTTATGGGGCCTCCTTTGGCCCAGGCTTACCGGGGCAACACAGCCAATAGGTACTGGGCTGGGATTTGTCCTAAGACTTCCTCGTTGATTTATGTATCTGCCACCCCCTCCCCTTGGAGGCTATCCACTGTGTAAGGGTGGTGGTCCGTTTTCTTTTCCTTTCCTTGGTGAAAGTGTTAGCTACTCAGTCATACCTGACTCTTGGAGACCCCATGAATGGTAACCCGCCAGGCTCCTCCGTCCACAGGATTCTCCAGGCAAGTAGACTGGGGATATTTCCCACCGAGGGATTGAACCTGGGTCTCCTGCATTGGAGGTGGACTCTTTACCATCTGAGCCACCAGGGAATTCTTGAGGCAGGGATGGTCACGGGAAGGAGATGCCAGGGTAGGCATCCCTAAGGAACCGTGTGGGGTGGGGTGGAGAGGGGGTGGAGCAGAGCGGCAGACAAGTTGGTTCTGGGTTGGTTCAGAGAGGACAGGTTGGGGGAGACACACACCATCACCTGAGAGAAACGGCGGACAGAAACCGCTCCCATCTTCAGAACTCAGGAAATTAAGGGAATTGCCAGGAACAGACGGACAAGAGGGCCAGAGGGGAGCAAAAACTATCTTCCATTTTCATCTAAATGGCTCAGAAGTGTCAGAAATCTACACACAGACTCCCTCACAGATGGACACACTGCCCCACCTCTATACAAAGCTATTCATTGCAGAACGGATTGTAAAACAGTGGAGACAACCCAGAGTCTATCAATAAGGAACTGGTTAGTCAGATTTTCATATGATGGGACACTCTTCAGTCCAAGAAAGAAGGAGGAAGTCTTTGCCGCTATCATAAGGAACAATTGGCAAAATATATTTTAAGCAAAAAAAAAAAAAAAAAGGCAATGGTGCATAACCAGGGAAATAAAAAGTTAAATCAGAATGAGTTATGTATCAGTCTGTAAAATTTTAAGAACTGATAATTCCAAGCATCGGCAAGGGAGTGAAGCAAAGGGAACTCTCAATCAGCTGGCAAGTATGTGAACCGACACAACCACTCCGGGAAACAGTGTGCCTTTATCTATTTGAAGCTGACAATGTGTGTTCCCTCAGCTCAGCTCAGTCACTTCCATCGTGTCCAACTCTGTGTGACCCTATGGACTGTAGCTCACCAGGCTTCTCTGTCCATGGGATTTCCCAGGAAAGAATACTGGAGTGTGTTGCCATGCCCTCCTCCAGGGGATCTTCCTAATCCAGGGATCAAACACATGTCTCATGCATTGCAGGCATCTTCTTTACCAATGAGTCCCCTGGGAAGCCCCATGTGTGTTCCCTAGGCCCCTACAAATGCCCCTCAGAAATCCTTACCCCAACCACCCCGCTAAACATACACATACACCAGGAGAAACAATTAAGAACATTCATACCAGTGCTGATTCTAGTAGCAAAAAATTGGAAGTAACCCAAAGGTCCCTAAATAAGTGTAATGAAAAATTAATTGTGGTATTTTCATATGATGGAATTCCATACCAGAATGAAAATGACTGATATCACATGACTGAACCTCAGAACCCTTAATCTAATCATGGCTGGGATACAAGCAAGCTGTAGAAGATTGCAAGCAATACCTTTCCTTCTCTTTAAAATCCCAAATGGTAAGACACTACACAATACTTATCGCATGATGACATAAAGATTTGGCAGGACTATAAAGGAAAAAAAGGCATGATAAGCCTAACATTCAGGATAGTATTTAGGAGAAGAACAGGTAAAGGTGAGAAGGGCCACAAAGAGGATTTTAAAGAGCCTCTTTCCTTGTCTAGAAGAGGTAGGTAGGTACCAGGTGGTTTATTGTATCATGGGTTTTTAAAAATTATATATATTGTATCCTGGAGGACATGACAACCCACTTGTTTTCTTGCCTGGAGAATCCCATGGACAGAGGAGCCTGGCGGGCTACAGTCCATGGGGTCACAGTCGGACACGACTGAGCACGCACGTATATATTGTATAACTATTATTTTATATATAATCAACATTTAATAAAAATAATTCTAAAGCATGAGACTTGGGACTTCCTTGGTGGTCCCAAGTGGTTAAGAATCTGCTTGCCAATGCAGGGGGCACGGATTTGATTCCTGGTCTGGGAAGATCCCACATCTTGCACGGCAACCGAGCCCGTGTGCCGCAACTACTGAAGTCTGCGTGTGCTATGTGCACCGCAACAAACAGCAGCCCCCGCTCGCCACAACCAGAGAAAGCCTGTGCACAGCAGTGGAGGCCCAGCGCAGCCGTAAGTAAATAAATAATTTTTTTTTAAAGATAACAAAGTTTTAAATAATGAGACCTAGAGCAATGTGAACAGTGTGCTACCATTTGTATAAAAGAGGAGACACCCACACACATGTGCACATGTGCGCATACACCAACATTAAACTACCTCTGGGAGGTTCCCTCTAATCAGAAAAATCAGTTGCTTCTGGAGGGGAACTAGGAGGCTGGGGACAAGGAGACTTTCCCGAAGATTTAAAATTTTGAATCACATATGTCGATTGGAATTAAAAATAAGTAATAATAAAATGTGAAGAAAGACAGAGAGGAGACAGAGAGGGGAGGGAGGAAGGGAAGAGAGGAGGGACAGGGGCAGGAGGAGGAATGAATGGCAGGGCTCTGGAGGCCAGAACCTTCCGAAACCTTGCAGGTGTGCCCAAATCTCAAGCGGAGCCAGAAGCTCTGCCAAACAGCCCAGGGAGGCCTGAGTCCTCATCTCCCAGCTTGGCCTACACCCCAACACACTCTTGCTCCTAAAAACAGGGCTGGCCTCCATGAATGCCCACGTCAATTCGGCTCTGCAATCTTTTGTTTCCAGAGCTCTGTTTCCAAACAAGACTCCCTCCCCGAGTCTCTTCCCCTGACCCTGCAGTCTTATCTCAGACCTTCGGTCACCTGTGATCTGAGCAATTCCTCTGAAGTCACTTCCCTGAGCCTTCATCCTGGTTGGCTCTGAAGCGTGCATCTGTGTCACCAAGGTCAGCCAAAAGCAAACAGGCCCTTTTCATCCCCTCTTTCATCCCCCTCAAGGACTCAGTGTCCTTGGCCTACCGCCTCATTGAGACCTGCTCGCAATTCTTTACCATGCTGGAATATCAATAACTCAGAGGAAACGAGGGTCACAGGTTTCCCCAAGGATCACGGCCTTGAGAGGTAAAGGCATGAAGTGCTAATGCAACTTCAAGCATCAGCCATTGTGGGGGAGGAAGGATTTGGATGCAGTGTGCCCGGGGTGCCTTCTGCCCTGCTTGTACACAGGATGCCTGATGAGGTGAAGTACTGGTGGTGTGGGTCTGTATGAGAGAGGCTCAGTCCCCCAGAGCCCAGTGGCCAGGGATGAGGATGAGGGGGCCAGGGAGGATTGTGTGACTCTGAACCAAGAAGGTCCTTATTCCCTAAAGAGCCAGTGCAGGGATCTGCGTGGCTCCATAGTAGAGGTGGGTGCTAAGAGAAGGCTGTGCCATACAGGACAGGATTAGCTCTCCCACCTTACCCATCCCTTCAGTGAGGGGTTCTGCGGTTCATATGAACTTAGCTGTTCATACCTCTGCCTTGGAAGCAAGGTGGTATCACAAAGGAAGAAAGAAGCCAGGCTGTATGATGGCACTCGGCGGAAGCTGTTCAGCAAGCAGGGCTAGCGCCAACGTCGTGGGCTGACAACACAAGTGTTGGTGACAATGTGGAGCACCTAGATTCGCCTGCATTGCTATGGGAGTGTAATCATCCAACCAAGAGAAAACTGTTTGGTAGAACCTTCCAAAGCTAGCAATTCTACTCCTGGGGATTTTCTGAAGAGAAATGAGTACTGTGTCTACCAAAAGACCTAGATGAGAATGTTCATAGCAGTGTTACTATGACAGCTCAACGTGGAAACAACCCAATGTCCACCAGTGGGAGAATGGATAAACAGTGTAGTGTTTTTGTGCAATAGAATACTACCCCAAACAAGCACAGCTACTTTCTGGGAGGAAATGTTCTGTACTTGGGTCCTCTGGACTGTGAAGCTGGGATGGGTGGGGAGACTCTGCTCAGGGCCCCTATTTAACCTGCACTCTCGCCCACCAGGAGCCATGAATGTTTCATTATATTCCCAAACTATGTCTGCTGCTGCTGCTAAGTCGCTTCAGTCATGTCTGACTCTGTGCGACCCCATAAATGGCAGCCCACCAGGCTCCCCCGTCCCTGGGATTATGCCCCCTCAAAGGGGCCAATATAAAGAAGGAAGAGGAAGGAACTCAGCCATTGCTTCACAAGCGAGGGGAGTTAAGACTGAAACCACTTCCAACCAGCCTTATAGGTGCCAAGGAACATAAGGAAATGTTCTGTATTTTAATCTGGTTAAATCTGTGGCTTCATGGATGAAAACAAAAAACTCAGAGATTTAAGTTTGTGTGTCTTAATTACTATATGTAAAGTTATATCGAAAACAACAAAAATATTCTTGGTCTGAAGCCCCATTGCTCTGGCCCCCTGGCCTGCCTGCTCGGCGGCAGGGCACGTCCACCTTGGAATGACCGTTCATGTCAGGTGCTGGCGCTGCCCCAGAGAGCAGACAGAGGGAACTTCTCAGGCTGCAGAAGAAAGCATATGGCCATTTGGAGGCCACCTCGCTCACAGTGTTTGAACATGGGGTGGAATTTGGTCTAGGAATGATTTCCATAGAAATGTACCCCAGTAAGAAAGTTCTTGGGATGGAGAACTATAGCTCCCATTCAATTTCAGTTGTTAGCATCTACAGACATCTTAGCAAAATAAAGGGAACAAGCAAACATTAATGGGCAATGGTTGGCATACGCCAGCTCATGATACTCAGCAAGAGGGTAAGTTAAATTTGGGCAGAAAAGTTGTTGGGCCTTGTGTTTCCATCATGCTGAGCACTTCTGCAGTGACTACAGAAAGCTACCAGCTGACTTCCCAGCAATCCAATACAAGAAACTAAAATACATGCTCTATCTAGGGGGGAAAAAATGAGACTATAAGGGAATCACATTAAAATGGTAGAAATGGTTATTTCTGGGTGGTTAAAATAGTCTTTCTCCGTTGCACTTAGAAAAAAAATTTTCCCCAAATTATACAGCAATGAACAATCTTACATTCTTTTGTGAGCAGCTCAGATAAAAATCCTTCATGGGTCCTCTGTGACAGTCCTCTGGACTGTGAAGCTGGGATGGGTGGGGAGACTCTCCTCAGGGCCCCTATTTAACCTGCATTCTCGCCCACCAGGAGCCATTAATGTTATGTCCCCATACTATCTCTATGTCCCCTCAAAGGGGACAATATAAAGGAGAAAGGAGGAGGAAGGAACTCAGCCATTGCTTCAGAAGTGAGGGGAGTTAGACTGAAACCACTTCCAACCAGCCTTATAGGTGCCAAGCAAAGGATATACCACGTTCTTTGAAATATTAACAATAACCTTTCTGAAATTTTGGGGACATCTGCCTTTTTCTATGTCATGTAGCCTGTGAGTCCTGGCCCTCTTAAGAATATTAAAATTGTAGACAATACTAAAATATATATAGTATAGCATATTATATATATATATATATTTTTTTTTTTTTTCTTCACTCTTTAAGGGAAAGAACAGAAGGGAACCCCCAATGCCAAGGTCAAGTCAGAGCCCCCCTGCAGCTGTGGCCCAAACATGTATCTCTTTGGCCCCTCTTCTCCACCACACAGTGAGGCGGAAACTTCTTCCTCATCTTTTGGAGAAACCATTTTTCTCCTCCAAAGACCTCCTCCCCTTGTTCCTGGTAAAGGCCAGAGTGGCTGCAGGTGGCAGGACCAGATGTTCACACTCCTTGCCCTACAGATACTGTGGATAGCCTGCACAGCCAGGGGCAGACAAGGGCCCCCCTACATTCCTGTCCCAGAGCCCAGCAGTCCTACCGCCTACCCCCTCTTCTCTCAAAGTCAAAGCTCACAGCCTGGCCAGGTCAGGAGAGCCTGACAGGCAAATTCACACTCAAGAGTTAATGGTAACTGTGGCATTAACGAAAATGACCAAGCTGACCAGGGTCTTGGCAAATGCTTTTAATATTTTTTAACTTCTTAGGAAAGATTTTCTCTTCCTAGCCAGGGTGCCCTCACAAGCTCCAGTACTGTATTTCAGATTTGAGGGCCATGAATTTAGCTTTGATAAAAATACATCAAGGAAACTTCTACTCACCTCAAGGGCTCTGAAAACGTGGGCTTTTGTAAAGAGAGTAGCCAGTGCTCGGCTCTGGTCCAGCGCTGCCTTTTCCTGCTCTGTGATGCTGAGCACACCTGGCCTGCCTCGCTCTGTGAAATGAGTTGCTGGCAGGGGTGTGTGTGGCTAGGTGACTCTTAGGGCTCAACACTGTCCACTGAGGCCCTCCTTGGGGACTGGACCCCTCTGAAGGCACTGTCTCCAACCTGTCCCCCGGCGCCAGTCACTATATACAAGGGGCTTTTCTGCGCTGTCCTCCCCTGTATCTCTCTCCTTGACCATTCTCCTAACTACCCCGATGGGCTTCAGTGACCACACATTTCTGTCATCTGCTCCTATGTTCCTAGGGAACTCCAAGTCCAGTTCCTCTTGTTCGCTGGGGGCTTTTCTCAGATGTCCCACAGGGAACATAAACTCATCAAAACCTACTCTTCCTTCCTACTCACTCACAAACCCACTGCTGGTCACTCCAGGCACACGATGACCCTGCATAACTTTGACTCTGATTATCAGTCTAATTAGTTGCCAAGTCTTAATCAAGTTTCCTCCCTATTCAAATCTTTCAATGGCTGCTGCCACCTACCATGCACTACTGCCTCACCCTGGCTTCGGTGTCCTCTATTACCTCAGTCTCAGAGAGGCTCAGAGAGGTCCAGCACCATGCATGAGATCACACAGCAAGTCAGTGACAAAGCCGTTAATCCCAACACACTGCCTCACTCCCTAAGGGGATGGCGGTTATTGCAGTTGGCATACACACCAAACCTCCCAGAGGCCACCATTTGTTTAAGTTGCTTCATCTGTTTACAGTGACTTCTTTTTTATCCCTCTGTTTAGATCCTACTCATCTGGTCATTTTTATTTGCATATGTTTTATAGGGTGAGCTTATAATTTCTCTTTAAATTGCTTTTATAATTCAAAATAAAAATTTATGTATAGATATTTTTAACCCCAATTTTCAAGGCTTGAATTGTTTCATTCTTCTGGAACCGTTTTGAGAGTTGTCTGCAACGTTTATAAATCAGGTTGTTAGCATCCTGCACCCTAACATGTAATACAAGAGCTATCAGTACATTAGAGATATTTTGTTAATGTTATACCAGAGTGAGAACCTTTATACTTTAGTGACTTCAATGATAAGAATTTCCAAAGCCCTGTGGAGGAGGTGACTCCTGTATTCTCCAACCACACACTGAGACATGTAACTCACAGCCAAGCAGAACCAGAGGGAAAAACTATCCTAGGCCCAACAACAGAGCAGTTGGCCCCAGGGAATACTTCTGTTTCTGCTCAAGATACTGCTTTCCAGAAATGGTGGGGCCAGAGCCACAGAGAGGGGAAGGAGGTACAGAACAGGCCAGCATAGCCAGATCCTTGTCCCAGGATTCTGCCATCGTTTCTTGGCTGGCTGATCTTGGACAAGTCTTTTAACTTTGCTGGTCTGTTTCCTTGTCTGCAAAATGAAGACTGGGTAAGCTCAAGGTTCCTTTCTAGTTGTAAAAGTAACCAGGATCATGTTCTGCCTCTCTGAGTCCTGGCTCGCCCTCTATAGAAGGGGGACAGCAACAATGACAGAGGAGGTGGGAACAGCCTAGTCTCCAATTCTGCAAGCCTGGTGAACAGGTGCCTGGTTTGTCCAAAGGGCCATTTCTCCTGCTGAATGTGGAGCATATGCTCCTGAAGGAATGTGGCCACAGGGCAGCTGAGGTGTGGGAGGCAGGCTAGACCTTCCACAACTTCCAAAAGGCAGTGCTGCTAGGGAGGAAAACATCAGAAACCGTCCTTGCACCTCTTCCAGGGGTCCGAGAGACAGACAGACAAGCAGACAGACAGAGCACTCTCCAGCTGGGAGTCTGCAATGGCTAGTCAACCCCATTCTTAATGCAACCATTGATGGCCCTGGCCTCCTGAGGAGGGAGAGCGCTGCAGAGATTAGGTGAAGGGCAGGCCCCACTGACAACCATAAACACACACAGCGACTGCTGCCCATTAGAACATTTATTTCTCAGAGAGAAAATAAGTTTAAGACAGTCATATTATAGTAGGTAAAATTAACTTTTGTATTCTTTACAAGCATAGATTTTTCTCTGTTTATTACCTCTCTTATACCATCTGTTATAAACAATTCTAGAAAGCAAATAAAGTTACTTTCTACAATAAATAGAGCATCGTGTGCTTCACAGCAGACGCGACTGAGACACACAGGCCCCATGCCACAGCAGGATCTGAGCCGTTTCCCGTTCTAAAAGAGCAGTTTTAAAAATGAGACTCAGAGACGGAAAGATTCAAAGAGACTAAGAAAAAGAAAAAAGGAGAGAGAGACTAAGAAAGAGAAAGTGTTGGGAGGCAGAGACACACAGAAAGAGAAAGCCCCAAGATCTTACAACACAGGTTGAGACAAAGGTCACAGAGTCCACAGCCGACCGACTACCTGGGGAGGGGGGACGTATTGGCTCCTTTAAATAAAACACACTGTGTGCATTTAAAATACTCAGCCACACAATGGAGGACTCCAGTAATGGAAACTATAGGCCTGAATAATTTAGAACAGTATTTTACAATTATATACACTATGTCCTTCCCTAGCCATAGGCATTGTAGTTTTATTATTGTACAAAATCCAAAACCCCGTCCTTTATTATGTTATAGAGAGTTTTGTTGGTTCCCTTTTAAACTCTGGCTCGTGTCCCAAACGTATAAGAAGTCGTGGCGGTTGGTAGGTTGTAT
This sequence comes from Oryx dammah, assembly GCF_014754425.2. NCBI lineage: Eukaryota > Metazoa > Chordata > Mammalia > Artiodactyla > Bovidae > Oryx > Oryx dammah. Next base: position 40,563,950 of record NW_024070195.1, read on the forward strand.
TTTTAAAAAGTCAAGTGCGTAAAAATGGCAGTGATCTCCCCAGTGACTTCATTTTGTCCAAAACTCCCCTATGAAAAATTTAAAACAATTAAAAAGAACGTCAGGTTAAAAATCAACATGGCGATCAGTGGCCGGCAACCTGGCCCTGCAACTTTGGTGCTTAAGAGGTGAAAAGAAACATCAGAGAACAGACATCGAAGCCTCTGAAAGTTGTGTTGGTTTGTCAGTCAGCATTCCCCCGTTTCACAGTTTTTTTTTTTTCCCTTCTGTTTTTGAGAAGGTAAAGGTGGAGAGGAGGTTGAAGGAAAAGAGGGAAGGGAACAGAAGGTTTGAAAGAAAAGTGCTGCGTTCCTTGCAGTTCAGAGCAGCAGAGGTTGGGCAGGGCAGAGCACAGCACAGGAAGATGCTGGACTATAGGCCCCTCGCCATCCCTGGTGGTAATGAGAGCCTAGAGGCTGCAGGACAGAAAATGAAAACCCATGAGGAGGCTAGGAGGAGGAAAAGAGCAGACCCGGCCAAAGGGCACAGCTTCACCCCAACAGCCCACAGAATCCACATGGACAGATGGCCACGGGCACCAGAAGCCTGGTCTGCTGATGGGAGCCCACCCAGCCTGAGCCCACCTCTCTGCAAGGCAGAGGCCCGAGGCCCCGCCCCAATCCAAGGGGGCAGCTCTCACCGTCTGGCCTCTGCTGTTTGCCTGCAGCACATACAAGGGGAGGGGAGGTGTGCTGGTGAAGGGGTCACCCAAGTGGTAGCTAGCAGCTGGCCTCAAAGGGAATGAGACATAAAAAGAAAAAAGATCAGTTTGGTGATGGTTTCTGTCAGTTTGGCACAAGAGAAAGCTGGGAAAGAAACACAGGAGAAACAGAGGCTGGGCAGAAGATGGTTCAGGCAAGAGATAGGAGGAGGGGTGATGGAGGGAGAGGGTGAGCTCCGTGAGATTCCCACAGGACCCGAGTGTATCCACAGCACCTCTGGGGTCAGCGTTAGAGCCTCGCTCACCCTGAGGTGTAGTTAGCTGGGAGTGGGTTGGAGGGCACCAGGCACACCCTTGAGCAAGCCCAAGACCTCTTGCTTTCCAGGGCCAGGTTCATCTCCGTGGCTGGGCCCAAGCCTAACAGCTGTTTCTACTTCTAACTGGTTCTTCATTGGACCAGCCCCGGGGGAGCTCAGGTGGGAGTTTTTGGCACAGCAGGCCCACCAGGGGAATTACGCAGTTAATCAAAACTGGGGCCTTGCCCGTGGGGAGGACACAGCCCAGTCCCTGGCCTGCCATAGGAGGGGGAAGCTGCCAGCCGTATGCCTGGCTGGGGCCAGAAGAGGCTTCTCTGTGCCCTGCAGGACGGAGGCAGGGTGGGCCCCCCCTTACAGGTAGCTGGAGGTGACGAAGGAGTGGGGCCCCCGCACTCGGCTCAGGTGGATCATCGCGCGGTCGTAGGCCACCTGAACTGACTTGCGGATGCTGGTCTTGCGGCCTTCCAGCATCTTGAGCTTGTCCACAGTGTCTTCCACACCGAGAGGCAGGACTTTGTCCCTTGGAAGCCACTGCCTAAAATATAAGCATAGTAAGAGGCCTGGACCGTAGTGGGTCCCACAGGAGGCTCCTCTGGATCCACTTGCCCATGACCAGCAAAGCCGGGAGGAGGGGAAAGGGAGAGGGAGGCAGACTGGGACGCTGCAGGCAGGAGGCCACAAAGGGACTTATTTTGTAGCCAGGCCCTTACCTGGGCCCCAGGACACTCAGCTTAGAAGGTTGCTGGAGGGAAGCCCATGTGCCCCTTGGGAGACTAGTTAAGCCATCTGGAGGGCTCTGAGCCTCGCCCTGCCTTGGGGAGTCAGGCAGCTATGTCGAAGAAATGGAGCTGATGCCAGGAATCAATGAAATGATTTCAGGTGGGGCCTACACCTGTAGTTTTTAAAAGATCCCTGGGTGAGTTGAACATATGGCTGAGAGCCCAGCCTCTGGAGCCAGATCCTGGTTTATATCCCAGTTCTAGCTATAGGTTCTTGGCTTTCAGAACCTCAGCTTCCTTATCTGCAAAATGGATTGGGAGGGGATTAATGAAGATTTAAATGAGGATCAAATGAAATCACTCATATAAAGCAATCTGCATAAAGACATGGGGTAAATGCTTGACAGATGATAGTTATCAGCTAGTCCTGCCTCCCCACTCTATAGAAGCAGGGGTGAAGGAATCCTCCTGCTGGCCTTTTTAAACCATGAGCAGACAAGCCCCTTGGAGTGTGTTCTGCACTTCCCACAACTACCCCACCCCCCCCCACCCAGGACCGAGACACGCATTCCCGCAGCCACTGGGAGCAGTGGCAGATTATAGGCTCTCAAGTGAGTCTCTCTCCAGGAATCACCCCGACCAGGGACAGCCAGCATTCAAGGCCTGGTTGATGTTGGGGTACAGGGGCACAGCCCTCATTTCTAACATCTCTAATGAGCTCAAACAGATCAGCTGTGGCCTCTGCAGCAAGTACACTGCAGTTCAACTGCTTCCTCTGCCTACGGCTGCACTCACCCTTCCTGCCCACAGCTCTTCCCAAGAAGCCTCCTAACACAAATCTCCATCTCAGAGTGCTTCTCAGAGACTGATATACCAAACTCCTCAGTTACCATTAACACTGTTCATCACTGTTATTCCTAACACTAAATTACTACTATCATGGCAAATGCAGAGACTAGCTGCTGGCAGGTAACCTTTTGCTTTCAACTAAGCACAGAGGCGGAGTGGCTGAGTCCACAGCCCTGTGTACCCCCGGCATGTCAGCATCAGAACAGCATCCCAGTCAGGCTCCCCAGCCTGCATCCTGGTGCACCATTCCAGCGGCAGCACGCACTCACCAGGTGCGTTTGTTGTCAAAGAAGAGGACAAGGAAGAGCTTCTCTCCAGCCTCGGCCTGTTTCTGCTCGCCCAGCTTCAGCACATCCAGGGGGGGAACAGGGATGGGGACACCATTGTGCAGGAGGCCCTCCCGGGGCATCTTGGGATCGATGATCTGAAAGCAGAGGAGAGAGGATTCAGCAAGGGGCAGACGGGGTGAACTGTGCAGCCTGCTGTGGGACTAAGCACTGAGCCACCCTACACCAGAGCTATGCAGCGGACTGGCCCTGACTGACTCGGTGAGGGTGGGGCTGACCTCTTCCAATGACCCTCAGTACCCCAAATGTAAATCTCGACTCTATTTCCCCAGACACCGTCCTAATCCTTCAGCTCTTTCCAAAAAGAAAGCTTGCTCCATCAACTGTCAGGCCCCAAAGCTGAAAGAGAAGTTCTGGGAAGCCAAGGTCGGGGATTATCAGAAGTGAGTGGACTATCTCTGATGTCCAGGTCAGATAAATAAACACGTTCCTCCCAATGTCCCTTAGGGGAGAGAGGTTGTTTATTTCCCTGCCAATTTCCCTTTAGAACCTGTATAATTCATTTCAAACCCTCAGGGGCCTTCCTAGACACCATGGCTGTGAAAAAGGTTTTGCCTCAGCTAGAGGGTCCATCCCCTTGTTTCACCTAAACATATCTTCTGGTTACCCACCACCTTCCTGTCTATTATCCTTCTGGTGTGTCGACCAGAAACAACTTTAACATCCCATGGTAAGATTAGAGAGAAGCCAAGAGACTGAGCTTGGAGGGCTGCTGGAAAGGGGAGAATGATGTAGCTGGAAACAAGGGCCACTGGAAGAATCAGTCCTTGAGGCTGTATGCTCCACAGGGGCAGGGGCTCAGCAAAATGCCTGGTGGCATCAACACAACAATAACTCACCAGTCTATGGAGTACTGACACTGTTACTGAAGCTCCTAATTAGTCACATATCATCTTATTTCATTCTCTTGCTAATGCTGAGAAGTCTGCTGCCTACAGAGGAAAATGCCAAGCACAGAAGGATACAGCTGGCTGGGACAAAAACCAGGCACCTGGACTTGGGGCCCGACTGCCCACCGCCTCTTGCACAGCCCCTGCTATGGCTGATAGTCTCTGTCCACCAAGGCCGGGGAGACTCGGAAACTTACTGAGGAAGCAGCTTTCCCCAGAGATGGAAAAATCGTAATTCCTATACCCTGTCCCAGGGGGCCTCTTCTCATAATAATAAATTGCTCTATTTACTTTTGGGTGTCTGCCAGTTTCCTTACATCCGTCTCAAGATAAGCAACGAAAAGCACGTGCCCTGGTTAAGAGTTTACTCTAAGGAAGAACCACCCCTACCCTGCCCCCAGCTGTGTGATTTGATAAAAACTCTTAACTCCCAGCCTGTCTGTCCCTCCTAGGACTGATGCTAAAGGTCCTAATGGGAACCACCAGACAAGCTCTCCTGAGCTTCCTCAATCACCAACAGTGGGGCTAGTGCCTGGCTGGGAAACTGGGGGCAGACTGTGAAAAATGTCTCCTCCAAGGGCAGAAATAAGATGGGCAAGTCTCCCTCTTAAGGAGAGGTTGCCTCTCTTTTTAAAGAAGACAGAGGCAAATGTACTCCAAAATAATAAATAATGGGCCACACTCACTCAAATGTTATGCAGATGTAAAATAACATGGAAATAAAGTTTATGATAACATTTAACATATTACATAATAAATGTGTACATGCACTATTTTTATAGCTATAATAAATAAACAATAAATAGAAGGAACAATACAAAATGCTTATAGATGATATGTCAGGATGCTGGAGGTTTGTGTTGATTGTCTATATAAGCTTCTATAATGTAGATATGTAATTTTTAAAGAAAAACTTTTTTTAAAGAACAAGAGCCCCAGAAAATTAAAACCCATGGTCACTATATGTGCAAGTACATATTTAAGTACATAGAGGAAAATGACTGGGAGAGTATAAACCAAAATAAAAACAGAGGTTGTGTTCAGGCAGTGGCTGAATTTAATTGCAAAAGAAAATTACAATTAAGATAATTAAAAAGGAAAAAAAGAGACTAGTTTTAGACTGACTTCTTTGTTTTGGGAGATTTAAAAAGATAAAACCAAACCTGCATAGCCTTAACCTCTTCTTCAACAACTAACCCGGGGGTCTCCCCGAGAGCAGAGGGCAGAGCCTGTGAAGGTAGCCCCAGGCCCAACCTCCCCAGCGCTGGGTCACAGTGTGGGTTTCCCTCCTGCCCCTGCTAAGGAGTGGGGAAGGCTGGCAGCATGGGTTCCGATATGACTCCAGCAAGTGGTATAACCTCTGGGAGCTACAGTTTCATCACAAGTAGAAAAAAGATCAGAGTTCTTGCACTCTTTACCTGAAGAAGCTGCTGTGAGACCAGAAAGAGCCACGGACACAAATAAGCAAGGAGAGGCTCAGAGCTTTGTGTGCACACATAGGGTGGCAGGGTGGTTCTCAGCTCCCACTACAGATCATTGGGGAAGTTTTTTTTAAAAAATATTCATGCTTGGGTCTGGTTTCAGAGTCTAATATGGTACTTTTGAGATGGGGCCTCAGTATCTGCACTGTTTAAAAAATTCCCCGAGATGATTCTGCTATGTCTCAAATGTTAGAATCAGTATTTACCAGGGCCAGATGGACATGACCTTCCCAATCAAGATGGTAAAAATAGAATTTTTAGCTGCTATTGGTGGGAGTATAAACTGGAAAGTGAAAGTGTTAGTCGCTCAGTTGTACCCAACTGTTTGCGACCCCATGGACTGTAGCCCACCAGACTGCTCTGCTCATGAGATTCTCCAGGCAAGAATACTGGAGTTGGGTAGCCATTCCCTTCTCCAGGGTATTGAATCTGGGTCCCCCACACTGCACGCAGATTCTCTGCTGAGCCACCAGGGGAGCCCCATATAAACTGGGGTTGCCCCTAACTTTCTAAGGGGCAACTTGGCAATTTGCATCAGAATTTTGCATATGCCCCAAAGACATTCCTAAGACTTCTTCACTGTAAAGAAATAATCATAGACGTGCACAAATGTTAAACTACAATGATGCTTACTGCTCGCTGTTTGTCATAGTGAAATATTCAAAATGATCTAAATGACCGACAAGAGCATGGTTAAAATAAGGTACATGCATACAGCTGAAGACGACGCAGCCATGACAGTGATGCCAATGAAGAATGTTTGATGGCATGAGACACGCACGCGCATGGTGTGCTGTTAAATGAAGGGAAGGTTTGAACAGCACATGGTCTGATATTTATGCATTAAACAACAAAAAAAATCAGGGCTGAGGGTATACATCAAGAGGTAATCTCTGAACAGATGGGACTGTGGGTGACTTTGAACTCAGTGGCTCAAAACACAGGCTTTGACATCACACATTGTCAAATTCCAACCCTGCCACTTAAAAGCTAGATGACCATGGGTAACAGATCTTCAGTGTTTTCCCCTACAAAATGAGAATAATCATACCTTTCTCCATATTTCAAGGACTTAGCATAACAGACGTTTAGCCAAACAGCTAAGCATTATTAGCAGATTTTATAATTCCCTACAATGAGCACATATAACTTTTATGCATAATAATAAATTTTCCATTTAGCAAATAAATATATTCTATTAAAACCCTAAGAGCTCTAGCCTCTGTCTGCATACTGTAACCTATTTTAAGTACCCTAAACCTAGCTGGTGTGACCCACCCAGGCTGGGATAAAACCTCCCTCCCTTCTGCAGCTAAAGGCACCCTGACTCCCAACCACACTCTGCTGGCTTGATCCAATCAGATAAGCCCTCAAGGCAAGGTAGGGGCCAGAATCCCCCAGGGGAGGGAGAATGGAAGGGCAGACTCACCAAGGCAGGGTAGGAGGGGTAACCTCGGCACTTGGCCCACACCAGCTCCAGGGGCTCCAGGTCTCCACGGTCTTCAAAGGGCATCAGGAGGCTTCTGCCTGGGGGTGGGGGAGGGGAGGAGACAGGGGGGCTTGGAATAGCTCCCAGGAGGCCTGCCCGGGGCCTCCATTTGACTGGAGCAGTCCAGGAATGAGTCAACAACATCCCCTCCACCCTTCCTCTTCCCTACCCTCTCCTGAGTTCTTAAGACTAGATTACAGGTCAGCAAAGTTGTTCTTTAAAAGGTCAAATAGTACATATTTTAGGTTTTATGTGCTACATGTCTCCATTGCAGCTACTTATCTCTGCTATTGTATCATGAAAGCGCTCACAGGTAATTCCTAAATGAATGAGCACTGTTGTGTCCCCATAAAACAATTTCTGGACACTGAAATTCGAATTTTGTATAAATTTTTGTATTACAAAATATTAATATCATTCTTTTGATTTTCAATCATTTGAAAAAAAATGTAAAAACCACTCTTAGCTCATGAAAGTGAAAGCATTAGTCACTCAGTCATGTCCAACTCTTTGCGACTCCATGAACTGTAGCCCACAAGGCTCCTCTGTCCATAGATTTCTCCAGGCAAGAATGCTGGAGTGGGTTGCCATTTCCTTCTCCAGGGAATCTTCCCGATCCAGAGATTGAACCTGGGTCTCCCGTATTGGAGGCAGATTTTTACCAAGTGAGCCAACAGGCAACAGGTTACAGTTTGCTGACCTCTAAACTAGAACCCTAGGTTGATGTTCCTTGAAAAAATATAACTACTTCATTACCAGGAATACAGACTATAAGGCAGCTTGGCAAAGCCACAGACTGCTCTCTGGGCCTCTCTGACTGGTGGGCCTCCAGATGATAGCTTCATGGAAAAAGATGCCTAGGACAAACATCCCAGAAAAACTACCTGCTAAATGAGTTCTTTTCTGACACGGCCACACCTGGCTACAGGTCACCTTGCTGCACAGCACTCAGCAGAGGTTCTCTCTGTGCCTGTTTTGTCAGAATCTTGCACAGATCCTGGGGCAGGCACATGTCTTCAGCTTTCCTTGTTCTGCACCTAACGCACTCGAACACAATGGGTCCTTCACAAACATCTCTGAACACAAAGAGGAACCTCCCTTCCCCTTCCCACCCTATAAACTAGCAACAGTGAGGGGAGCACATTCGACTAAGGAAAAATGCCCAAATTCCACAGAGTAGAAATTATGTTCCTAAGGAAACATTACCTGCCATGTTTATAATTTGTAAAAAAATGTATCACTGGTAATGAGGTCTTATTTTCTACCTACTGAATCAATAGCAATAACCACAAAAAGATAAAATCCAGCATGACTGAAGAGGCAGGCTGCAGGGACACTGGTGCAATCATGTACTGCTGAGGAAACTGCGGACCAGTCTAATCCTTTCACAACACAATCCGATGGCAAGTCTCAAGAGCCATAAAAAAGCATGAACCATCTGTTCCAGTAAATGCTTTCCCTGGGAATTTGTTCTTAGAAAAATAACTTTTAAAATGACTGAGAGGCATTTGGACAAAAATATGGGTTCACTGCTTTATGTATAGTGTTAAAAGTTGGAAATAACCAAATGTCTAACAATGAAACAAGTATGTAAATTATAATACATTGATTGGAAAGTTAACATTGAAAAAAGCAAAATATGAAAGAGCATGAGTTCTGCTTTTCTGTTAAAAATGTGCCTGAAATACATGGAAGGCAACATAGAGAAACGAAGACAATGGTGTTAAGGTGACGGAACAGTGAAAGGTTGGTTTCCTTTTTAAATCTCCTTTGGCATCATTTTAATAATTACATGGTTCTTAAAATAAGAATAAAATGTCACTACCAGAAGCACAAAGTACGTGCCAAATCCATTCCCAGTTATGCATTAGATGCTGTATAAGTTAATCCAGACATGAGCCCTGCCTTCTAGGCACTGACAGTCAGACAACAAGGAAATATGCAGGCATGCATTCATCAACACACATATGAAAAAAGAAATGGATGCTAAGGGAAAATAAAGCAGTTTGGAATAGGAAATAGGGGAAGAGAAGCCCTGAAGCCTGTATGTTAGATGGAAGCTTCAAAGACAGGGCATCCAGAGTGCACGCCCTCCACGGATGGCTGGACACAGCTGTGCTCAGAGGACAGCTACCCTGCACCTGCCCCACCTGAGCACCACCTAGTCCTCTCCTTTGGCTCCACCCTGCCCTTCATTCCCTCAGGCCCAGAGATGACATCCAAGCACTTTACTGTTTGGACCTGCTGGAATAGACTCTCTCATGGGGAGAGGGGTGGAAGTACTGGATCACATGAAATTACAAGGTTATGTGTGAAATTCAGTAACATGGAGCAGACTGGAAATATCTGTCAAGAATACAAATGCATACTTCCTTCAACATAGCAAGAGTATATCTGTAGATATACTCCCCAGGGATGCAAAATGAGCTCTGTACCTGGTTGCTCACTGCAACACTGACTACGACAACTACATGAAAACAATCTAAATGCCCATCTGCAGAGGGCTGGCTGAGTACGCGACAGCACTCCTATGTAGTGGGGCATCAGGCAGCCAATAAAAAGCACAGACGAATCTCCAAGGTATATTATTAACCGAAAAAAGGCATGGTTTAGAGGAATGTGCATGTTAGGCTTCCCTGCTCACTCTTGAACATATGTGCAAGTTTTTGGCTTGTGTACGTATGGATTACATCTGAAAAGACACAAAAGAAACCACTAAACACTGGCTCGTTCTGACTTTTTTTCACCAAAGCATGTGTCACTTATTCAAAATAAGATGAATTATTTAAGAGGAAGGGGACATCTCCCTGCCCAGTGTCCCCAGGTCTGGAGGAGTTCAGGGTCTGGCTGTGGTTCTTCGGAAGGCCTGGTTCCTCCAGATGCACCTGTACAGCACTCCTTACCTGAGCTACTGTAGTCGGAGTCTCCATTCACACCTTCCAAGAAGGGTACTCGAGACAGGGCTGGCTTCCCTCGGCTGCGTTTGGGAGGTGTCCGACCACTGCATATAGGGAGGGAGAGGGGAGTGAAATGAGCAATTTAAATGACTAACACATCCACTTCTGCTGTCTCATCTCTGCCAGGGGCAGAGTTGCAACAGCTCTTCAAGGAGAATGGTTTCTCACCTTCCCCTAAAAATTCACACAAACGCATGACATACTTCTGACCAAAATGTTCCCACGAGGCTTAAGGAAACATTTCACCCGTGTGGAAGGACTGAACTTGGAAAGTGAAGCCTGCTCCCCTGCCCAGGGATACTGGATTTCACCCAGAGGGTAGATCACCTCAGGCACTTGTCAATCCTTCCACAGTCTAAGCAGTCTGGCCATGAGGAGGGCCTGTTCTCATATCCGCCCAGAATCCTTTGCTCTGTGGTTCACACAGCTTGTCTAAGGAACCAATTTCTTTTTGAGGCACAAAAATCTGCCTCATTCCCAAATTTTCTATAACGGACATGCCTTACTTCCTTAATTAGGAAAGACATTTTTAAATTGGAAAAACAATCTACTTCTCACTTCTACTTTATGTGTGTGAAGTTTTTCTTAGACAGAGATGGATTTTTTTTAACAAGCAAGCAGACAGGGCTTTTTCTTTTAATACGGTTATTGCAAGGAGAAAAAAAATCATATATTAGATAAAGACTAGATGGTAATAGGCAAAAATGAGACTAGTAATACAAGAATAATGATATAACTGGAACCCACATAGGCACTAGTATTTTTAAATTGCTTCCAATGCAATTTCTAATGTACCACCATAGTTAGAAGCCTTTGGGCAAGAATGATGTGGCTATGGTTTTTTTTTTTTCAATCAAACTTTAAAAACTATTACTGCTATATGCTGCTGCTGCTAAGTCGCTTCAGTTGTGTCTGGCTCTGTGTGACCCCACAGATGGCAGCCTACCAGGCTCTGCCATCCCTGGGATTGTCCAGGCAAGAACACTGGAGTGGGTTGCCATTGCCTTCTCCGGTTACTGCTATATAATTATTCCAATAACAAAAATGCTTAAAAGACAGGCCAACAACGTGTAGCAGAGCAGAAATGCGTAAGAAACCTCTAGTAGGATAAGAAGAGGTTGAGGTTAAGACTGGTTGGAGAGTAGAGTGCTCCTGTTTCACTGAATCATAACTGACTTTATCACGGTCTTACACAGAAAACCCAGCATAACCAGAACCTAATCAATCATAATCCTTTACTAACTAGCAGGTTGGGAGCTTGATTCCTGCTGGTCAGGACCTGTTGGGGAAAAAACAAAAGAACACCCAGTTCATATTCAGGATTCAGTTCCCATGCACCCTACAAAAATCTGTCACTGGGCTTAGAGAATCTGAGTCCCTATAAAAATGTAAGAAATGGTGGTTCTATTAGGAAAGCCTCTCCAAGTTTACATCATGGATCTGGGGAGACATCTCCAAATACAACAGAGGAGGTTGCAACCCAGTGGCTATGAGAGAAACTCTAGAGCCAGACTACCTGGGTTCAAAATCTGACTCTTCTACTCATTCATTCTGTTACCCTGAGCAAGTTAGTTAGCCTCTCTGAGGCTTGTGTTCCCCATGTGATAGTATGAGGATTTAATGGGTTAATATACAGAAAGCACTCAGTGCAGCACACACTAAGTACTCAATAAATAGCAAGTATATAGTAAATATTGTTGTATGTGCAGGCTCAGCCGCTAAGTCGTATCCAACTCTTTGTGACTCCATGCACCAGACTCCACAGGATTCTCCAGGCAAGAGTGCTGGAGTGGGCTGCCATTTCCTCCCCAGAGGATCTTCTCTACCCAGGGATGGAGCTGAAGTTTCCTGCATCTCCGCATTGGCAGGTCGATTCTTTATTACTGAGCCATCTGGGGAGCCCAAATATTATTATATAAAAGGCACTAAATTTTAATGTCTCACTTTAATATTATACATTACTAATGTTATACTATAGGAGGAGAGCTCTGAGAAGGATGAGCTCAATGGGATAGGATACAACACCAAAACTAGATCCCTATTTTCTTGTTTCACAGAAGAAAGCACAAGTGACTCAATCATGGCTGGCATTTCAACCCTCTCTCCAAGTTACCCAGGCCTAAGCAGACAGCCCAATCTATAAGTATTTTGTTTACTGGTTTAACATTTATCTCTCCTTTCTAGAAGATAAACTCCATGAGAACAGACATCTTATCAGGGCTTAGAACAGTGCCTTGCTCAATTAATAATTCAGCAAATGACCCATAGAAAAGAGGGCAGCTCCAACTTGCTCAGAAAATCATTAGAAAAGATAAACCCAGAGACAGGAGGGGAAGGGGATGGGATTAGTAACCAGAAATTCTTTCAAGGTTCTTTATCCTACAGTCATAATTCCAGTCTAATTAATAAGGAAAATCTTCCCTTATGTACTTACCACCACAGTGTTAAGGAGGGAGGAGAGAAAGGGAGGGAGAGAGAGAGAGAGAGAAAGAAAAAATTCTGTGGTTTAAGTTCTAAATCTCCTGTTTCAAACCCTGAAATTCTACTGAGAACCACTGAGTTAAAGAGGAAATGCCTTCCAAGGGCATTGTTTCCACAGTAAGCAGGAACCCAGAGATACTGGTGGCTTTGGCATGCTCTGCAGAAAGGCAAGCAGTGTGAATAGGCAGGCTAGCCAGAGCCTGGCCTGGCTTGCTCCTCTGGCTCACAGCTGGGAAGAGTGCCCTTTGTGGAGAGAGAAGCCCAATACACCTTCTACTTTTAGTCATGGCCTAAGCGGGGACAGTGTGATAACCCCACTCCTAACTGAGCTTCCAGGCACCCTGTCTTTGAAAGGAGTCAGGAATTTCAACCCAGGACCAGGCTAGCAGCATCCTGTAAGATTCTGAAACCTCTGCCTCTTCTCTATGCCTAGTAAGTGTGTTTACCCATCCACTTCCATTTTTACTCTAGGGCTGCAACAAAGAGAGAGAAAGCTAGGACATATCTGCGGCTTTGTGGGGAAAGTCTCAAAGCCCCACTGAAAGCTGGGCCTTGCTGTGGTCTGGGAGCAGCCCAGGCCCAAGGGGCAGCGCCAGGGTAAAGCGAGAACCCAATAGAACCTACATCTAGCCTGCCTTGGAGGCAATTCAAACAAAGACACAGAGTTTTCTGGGGCTGTCCTGCAACTCCTTCCCCTGCTCTGCAACCAGGATCCATCCAGTTGCCATGTGGAGGAACCACGAGGTCAGCCTTCAGGACAAGTCATTTTCCCTTTGTGGCACCGAGAGTCTCCCATTTCCAAGAGTCCCACGCTCCCTGGTATCTTGCAGAGGACACAACACAGAGCAGAGATTCAGTAAACTCTTAGACTTGGAAGATACTTGAAGGTTCTGCTCTCAGATATCCTCCCTTTAGGTTAAAGAATGGGAAGAGAAACCCACCCCTTCCCAGATCAAGGATGGTAGAAGAGCTAGGGCCTCTGTCAGAATAAAGTCAACACCAGCCTTCTTATCTGCTCATTTCTTACTCCCACACCACCCTTCTAAAGAGGCCATTGCTATGACACCCCAAAAAAGCAAAGGACAAAACCATCTATAACTGGGTTATCTATGGGCTGGGGAGTGGGTGGGAACTGGCTCAAATGCCAGCTTCCCTGGGCAACACAGTCCTGGCTGGCCCCACCCCCTGGAGCCCATTCAGCTCTACAAACCCTGTGAAGCATGAGCCCCACTCCTCCCCAGCAGTCAGATCAGGCCTAACAGTCAAGGGTCATGGCGTTCTCTAAGAGCTACCAGAATCACAGACAAGCGGCCTCAGGAAATAGCAGGGGAAGGGAAAGGAAAAAACTGAGATCAGCGGGAGGAGGTTCAATCTGCAGCTGAAAGGAAATTAAACGGAGGGGTAGCAGAGCTGCCGGCAAAGCTCTGGGACAAGGGCTCTTACCTGCAAGCTTCAAAGGCCAATCCACTGCTGAGACCCAAACTACATTCTGAGTCAGATCCACTTTCGGTGTGTTTTCCAAAGCCGTTGGTCACGCCTGCCAAGGACACACAGAGTGAGCCTGAGTGCAGAGACCTCCAACCCCTGACACGCCACAGTGTGAGGCAGCTGCCTTGGGAGGGCTCAGGGAGGAGGGGTGGAGAGGCCAGCAGGCCCCTTCTCTAGGGAAATGGGTCTCAAGTGGTGGAGAGAACCTGATGAAGTTGGGGGGAGATGGTGGGTAGCGCAAGGAGCAGACACTGCATTTTCCTTCCCATCCTTCTGGGTATTCTTGAAGGAAAACAGCCCACAACTCATTCTAGTTACTGTCACTTGACTCCAGTGGGAAATATCAAGACCTTCTCACTCTGGCTGGCCCACGAGACCCTGAATCTGCTTCTAATTTCAAGCCTCAATTATCGGGGAGTCTGCTCTGCCTCTTGGGGAGCCCACCCACCTTGCCTCTTCAGATAAACAGTCACACACCCTATCCATCACATGGCTGGCAACAACTAGGTTCATTCTTTAGGGATGGTGTCAGGGGAGGCTGGAACCGGAAAAGGGCTGTGTCAGCCAGACCCTGAGATATCTAGCAGAGCTAGTCAAAGTTGAGGATGGGGGAAACTTTCTAGCAGATCCAGAGAGATGAGACCTTCCCAGGATGGGGAGTCAAGATTTCCCAGGTTCTACACTCGGCTCTGAAATATGGGTCCCTTTTCCTATTTAAGCCTTGGCTTCTCCTTTCCTAAAGTGAAGGTAATACTTTTTTACTTATAGAGGATGCTATTACGTATGAATAAGAGAAGGTCTGGTTACAGCAGGAAGCCCTTCAGAGGCAAATGAAGACTGATCATCCCAGGGACATAACTTTCATCTGCTCTGAAATCTTCAACTCTCTATCTACCTATCCAGTTCCCAACCACAATCCAGAATCCTACAAGTCTTGAGCCAAGTGCTCAAGAGCTCAAAGTCACATATACCTCAGCCAGAAAACAAGTCACACCTGTGAGAGCAGGTGTCTGAGCCAACATATCCGTGCCCTAACCTGGCTCTGCCTCTAACATTACCACCTCAATTTAAATCACGAAAGCCAGCTGTGCCTCATTTGTAAAGGATCAACACCTCCTTTTGTGAGACTCCACTAAGGCTGTGCAAAAATATTCCTAGGTACCAGGTAGCTGAGACAGTGGAAGAGAAACAGACTTCAGCCCCAAGCAGTGGGCCCTCAGGCTGCATGAGCCTGGTGTCCAGATCTACTTCCCTATGGCAAGATCTTTCATTTTTAGTGCACAGTGCTGTTTGGCTGCGCCTGATATAGCTCAACAGATGACAACAATAACTGCTACCATCTACTGCTATATACCAAGTGCTTTATATAGGCTGCTTCCAATCCTTAAAGCCCTGCAAAGGAAGTATCACTAGCCTCATGTCAGAAATAAGGAATAGAATCAGAGAGGTTAACTGATATGCCCCCCAGGATACCCAGCTGGCAAGAAGATGGGATTTGAACTCAAGTCTGCCTAATTAACTTCGGGGCTTCCCAGGTGGCATGGTGGTAAAGAAACTGCCTGCCAATGCAGGAGACATAAAAGATGCCAGTTTGATCCCTGGGTTGGAAGATCTGGAAGAAGGCAAGGCAACCCACTCCAGTATTCCTGCCTGGAAAATCACATGGATAGAGGAGCCTGGTGGGACACGACGACTGAAACAACTTAGCGCACCCAAGTTCCTGACACACACACATACCACACACACACAGCCTACTTCAGGCTCAACAAGTTCCCAACACACACATACACACGGCCTACTTCAAGCTCAAGTTCCACACAGATACACACAAACAGATACACACAAAGCCTACCTCAGGCTCCAGTTCATCACACACACACACACACAAAGCCTACCTCAGGCTCCAGTTCATCACACACACACACACACACACAC
>NW_024070195.1:40579612-40579842 GCF_014754425.2 Oryx dammah
CAGGCTCCAGTTCATCACACACACACACACACACACACACACACACACACACACACAGAGTCTACTTCAGACTCAAGTTCCACACACACACACAGCCTACTTCAGCCTCAAGTCACACACACACACGTTACTTCAGGCTCAAGTTCCTGACTCTATATAGGCTTAAGTTCATACATACATACATACACATATACCCTATTTCATACATACATACGTACACATATACCCTA